>NC_138291.1:92380000-92390000 GCF_965601325.2 Salmo salar | reverse complement strand
TGATGACACTGCCTTGATCAGCCTGTTGCATGATGACGAGGAACACCATGGCCCGGTTCTAAATGACTTTGTAGAGTGGTGTGAAGAATCACACTTGGTCCGCAATACCAATAAGACCAAAAAGATGTCCATAGACTTCAGGAAGCATACAACACCTACCTCTGTAACATCTATCAGAGGTCAGAACATCGAGATTGTAGAGGAATATAAATATCTGGGTGTCCTCTTGGACAGTAAGCTTCATTGGAGTAAATGTACAGACCTGATCTACAAAAGAGTCAACAGAGACTGTACTTTCTCAAAAAGCTGGGATCTTTTGATGTTAATTGTACTGTACTGACTGTTTTACAAATATTTCATTGAGAGTATTTTAACTTTTTGTGTTGTTTGTTGGTTTGGCAATTCCAATGTCAGCCAGAGAAATATGCTGAGAAGGATTATCACCACAGCAAGCAAGGTACTTGGAGTCAAACAGACAGACCTGGATGAGATCTTTAAGGTCAGGGCCCTCCGCAAGGCTTACAAAATCATTTTAGACCCAAGCCACCCCCTGTACCCAGACTTTATACTACTCCTGTCACGACTTCCGCCAAAGTCGGTCCCTCTCCTTGTTTGGGCGGCGTTCGGCGGTCGACGTCACCGGCTTGCTAGCCACTGCTAATCCACTTTTCATTTTCCATTTGTTCTGTCTTTGTCTTATCACATCTGGCTTCACTCACCAATCACTTGTTTATTATTTAACCCTCTGTTCCCCATGTTGTATTTGTGAGTGATTGTTATTTGTTACGTGGATTTTTGTCAGGCGTTGCACTTTTGTTTTAGACCGTGTTTTTGGCACTTGTATGTGTTATGTGCTGTTATTTGGTAACCGGTATTAAAGTGCGCCTGTTTATTATACTCCGCTCTCCTGCACTTGACTTCGCCTCCCATATACACGTATTACAGAATCACTCACCTCAAGAATGGAGTCAGCAGGAGCAGACGCCCTCCCAGTTGCAGTGGAGGAGCGCGTTCAGCAGCACGCGACCATGTTGCAACGTCTGGGCACAGCCATGGATCGCGTGCTGCAGACTATGGATCATTGGGAGAGAGGAGGTTTTTCAGCGCCTCCACCAGCCCCACTACAACAGGTCCCACTGTCCACCCCTCTTTCACCTGGTCCCAGTGGGATTCGACTCGCGCTCCCGAGGGAGTATGATGGGACGGCTGCCAGATGCCAGGGGTTTCTACTACAGCTGGAGCTCTACCTGGTGACCGTCCACCCGGCTCCTTCGGGGCATGAGAGAGTGTCCGCCCTCGTCTCCTGCCTTTCAGGCAAAGCCCTGGAGTGGGCCAACGCCGTGTCTCCCTCACTCCATACGGCGTTGGCCCACTCCAGGGCTTTGGACCATTACGCAGAGTTCACCGGCCGCTTTTGGGCAGTGTTTGACCACCCGCCTGGGGGTCGAGCAGTGGGTGAACGTCTGTTCCACCTGAGGCAGGGGACGAGGAGCGCACAGTATTTCACCTTGGACTTCCAGGACCCTGGCCGCCAGCGCGTGATGAAAGGACAGGGCCCTGATCGATCACTACAGGTGCAGTCTGCGCGAGGACTTCTGTCAGGAGTTGGCCTGCTGAGACACCACCCTCACATTGGACCAGCTGGTGGACCTGTCCATCCTTCTGGACAACCTGCTGACTGCCCGCGGACGTCTGGATCGGGACCTGTCAGTTCCATCCCCCAGCACCTCCGCTCCGACGCCCATGGAGCTGGGAGGTGCTGCACTTAGGGCGACCAGAGGAGGGGCCATTCCCTGCACCATCTGTGGCCGCAGTGGGCACACTGCTGGTCGGTGCTGGGGGGGTTCCTCAGGGAGTCGAGGCAGCAGGCAAGGCACTATCGTGTCACCCCAGGTGAGTCGGCACCATGCTCACCCAGAGCCCCCTGTTGCTCACATGTATGTGTTTATTTAATTTCCTGAGTTTTCCCCGCATTCCCAGCATAATGCGCTAGTAGATTCAGGCGCAGCTGGGAATTTTATTGACCGTTCATTTGCTCATAATTTAGGGATTCCCCTTGCTCCTGTGGATATGCCCTTCCCTGTGCATGCCCTAGATAGTCGACCATTAGGGTCAGGGCTGATTAGGGAGCCCACCGCTCCACTTGACATGGTTACGCAGGTGGGTCATAAGGAGATAATCAGTCTCTTCCTTATTGATTCTCCTGCATTTCCCGTGGTGCTGGGCTTACCCTGGTTGGCCTGTCATGACCCCACTATTTTGTGGCAACAGAGGGCTCTCAAGGGGTGGTCACGAGAGTGCTCAAGGAGGTGTGTGGGGGTTTCCATCGGTGCGACTACGGTGGAAAGTCCAGACCAGATCTCCACCGTGCGCATCCCCTCAGAATATGTCAATTTGGCTCTCGCCTTCTGTAAGAAGAGGGCGACTAAATTACCACCTCATCGACGGGGGGATTGTGCGATAAATCTCTTGGTAGACGCAGCACTTCCCAGGAGTCACGTGTATCCCGTCACAGGAGGAGACGGCGGATATGGAAACATATGTCTCCGAATCCCTGGGGCAGGGATACATTCGGCCCTCCACTTCACCTGCCTCCTCAAGTTTCTTTTTTGTAAAGAAGAATGATGGAGGTCTGCGCCCGTGTATTGACTATTGAGGGATCAATCAGATCACTGTGAGGTACAGCTACCCACTGCCTCTCATCGCCAGTGCGATCGAGTCAATGCACGGGCGCGCTTCTTCACAAAATTGGATCTCAGGAGCGCTTACAACCTGGTGCATATCTGGGAGGGGGACGAGTGGAAGACGGCATTTAGTACCACCTTAGGGCACTCTGAGTACCTCGTCATGCCGTACGGGTTGATGAATGCTCCATCAGTCTTCCAGGCCTTTGTTGATGAGATTTTCCGGGACCTGCACGGGCAGGGTGTAGTGGTGTATATCGACGACATTCTGATATACTCCGCTACATGCGCCGAGCATGTGTCTCTGGTGCGCAGGGTGCTTGGTCGACTGTTGGAGCGTGACCAGTACGTCAAGGCTGAGAAATGTCTGTTCTTCCAACAGTCTGTCTCCTTCTTAGGGTACCGCATTTCCACGTCAGGGGTGGAGATGGAGAGTGACCGCATTTCAGCTGTGCGTAATTGGCCGACTCCCACCACGGTAAAGGAAGTGCAGCGGTTTCTGGGGTTTGCCAACTACTACCGGGAGCTGTTGGCTGTTGTCAAGGCTCTGAAGGCGTGGAGACATTGGCTTGAGGGGGCTAAACACCCTTTTCTCATCTGGACTGACCACCGCAATCTGGAGTACATCCGGGCGGCAAGGAGACTGAACCCTCGTCAGGCAAGGTGGGCTATGTTCTTTACCCGTTTTGTTTTCACTCTATCCTACAGACCAGGTTCCCAGAACGCTAAGGCAGACGCACTGTCCCGGATGTATGGCACAGAGGAGCGGTCCATGGATCACACTCCCATACTTCTGGACTCTTGCCTGGTGGCACCGGTGGTGTGGGAGCTGGACGCGGACATCGAGCGGGCGTTACGCACAGAGCCCACTCCCCCCCAGTGTCCAGCTGGGCGCCTGTACGTTCCGTCTGCTGGGATGCTGGGTGCCGGTGGAGGACGTCCTGGACCCTTCGTTGCTGCGGGATTTCCACCGTCTCCATCCGGATTGCCCTGTGCCTCGCCCTCCGGGTCGTCCCCGAGGTCGGTGTCGGCGCACTGCTGGAGCCGCACGTCAAGGGGGGGTACTGTCACGACTTCCGCCGAAGTCAGTCCATCTCCTTGTTCGGGCGACGTTCGGCGGTCGACGTCACCGGCTCTCTAGCCACCGCCGATCCACTTTTCATTTTCCATTTGTTCTGTCTTTGTCTTATCACACCTGGCTTCACTCACCAATCACTTGTTTATTATTTAACCCTCTGTTCCCAATGTTGTATTTGTGAGTGATTGTTATTTGTTACGTGGATTTTTGTCAGGTGTTGCACTTTTGTTTTAGACCGTGTTTTTGGCACTTGTATGTGTTATGTGCTGTCATTTGGTAACCGGTATTAAAGTGCGCCTGTTTATTATACTCCGCTCTCCTGCACTTGACTTCGCCTCCCATATACACGCATTACAACTCCCCTCTGGGCGCAGGTATAGGGCACCCCTCAGCAGGAAAAACAGAACTAGACAATCATTTGTGCCAGGTGTGATATCCCTCCTAAATAGCTTGGGTCAATGTTCCTATCAACCCAGTAAGGCCAGCAGCCTAATCTCTTTTTATTGCTATGTAACTGTTATGAAAGTTGTATTGTCAATTTGTTTTGTTATTTAAAAGCCACTTTAAACGTGTACATGACACTGCAACAAAATTTCCCCATGGGGACAATAAAGTCAGTAAAGTAAAGTAAAGAAGTCACTCAGTGAGTGGTGGAAATGAACCCTGTCGTTGCTTTCTATCTTTCTCTCCTCCTTATGTCCTCTTCCTCACTTCCTCATTCTCCTTTATCACCCCCCCTTCTCCCCTTTTCTCCTGTCACTCAACTATGCATGTGGATGGCCCCACAGCAGCTTGCCGCTGTGAAGCCATGGCTTCTGGGATAAAAACACATTAATGTTCTTATAAACAGGAAATATCTCTTAAATGCCAGTAAATAGAATAGAAACACAGCCGGTCATTATCCCCTGCGAACCCTAACCTCATAACATGGCTGCCTGTGCCCAGCAAACCCTGACCTCATAACATCGCTGCCTGTTCCCAGCAAACCCTGACCTCATAACATGGTTGCCTGTCCCCAGCTAACCCTGACCTTATAACATGGCTGCCTGTTCCCAGCTAACCCTGACCTCATAACATGGCTGCCTATCGCCAGCTAACCCTGACCTCATAACATGGCTGCCTGTCCCCAGCAAACCCTGACCTCATAACATGGCTGCCTGTCCCCAGCTAACCCTGACCTCATAACATCGCTGTCTGTCCCCAGCTAACCCTGACCTCATAACATCGCTGCCTGTTCCCAGCTAACCCTGACCTCATAACATGGCTGCCTGTCCCCAGCTAACCCTGACCTCATAACATCGCTGCCTGTCCCCAGCTAACCCTGACTTCATAACATGGCTGCCTGTCCCCAGCTAACCCTGACCTCATAACATCGCTGCCTGTCCCCAGCTAACCCTGACTTCATAACATGGCTGCCTGTCCCCTGCTAACCCTGACCTCATAACATTGCTGCCTGTTCCCAGCTAACCCTGACCTCATAACATGGCTGCCTGTCCCCAGCTAACCCTGACCTCATAACATGGCTGCCTGTCCCCAGCTAACCCTGACCTCATAACATGGCTGCCTGTCCCCAGCTAACCCTGACCTCATAACATGGCTGCCTGTCTCCAGCTAACCCTGACCTCATAACATGGCTGCCTGTCCCCAGCTAACCCTGACCTCATAACATGGCTGCCTGTTCCCAGCTAACCGTGACCGCATAACATCGCTGCCTGTTCCCAGCAAACCCTGACCTCATAACATGGCTGCCTGTCCCCAGCTAACCCTGACCTCATAACATGGCTGCCTAATACCAGCTAACCCTGACCTCATAACATCGCTGCCTGTTCCCAGCTAACCCTGACCTCATAACATGGCTGCCTGTTCCCAGCGAACCCTGACCTCATAACATGGCTGCCTGTTCCCAGCAAACCCTGACCTCATAACATGGCTGCATGTTCCCTGTGAACCCTTACCTCATAACCTGGCTGCCTGTTCCCAGCTAACCCTGACCTCATAACCTGGCTGCCTGTTCCCAGTGAACCCTTACCTCATAATCTGGCTGCCTGTTCCCAGCTAACCCTGACCTCATAACATGGCTGCCTGTCCCCAGCTAACCCTGACCTCATAACATGGCTGCCTGTTCCCAGCTAACCCTGACCTCATAACATGGCTGCCTGTTCCCTGTGAACCCTGACCTCATAACATGGCTGCCTGTTCCCAGCAAACCCTGACCTCATAACATCGCTGCCTGTTCCCTGTGAACCCTGACCTCATAACATGGCTGCCTGTTCCCAGCAAACCCTGACCTCATAACATGGCTGCATGTCCTGTTTCATGATAAACATGTACAGCAGTAACGTTCATTATCTCCGGCGAACCCTGACCTCATAACATGGCTGCATGTCCTGTTTCATGATGGACATGTACAGCAGTAGTGGACATTATGTACCGCAACGTAAACAGATCATGATGGAGGTGGATCTTCTTTATAAGGGAATGTCAAATGTATTACACACTTTTTAAAAAAAGGGTTCCAAAAGGGTTCTGTGGTGGTCCCCTCTATTGAAAGGGTTCTACATGGAACCCAAATGCATTCTACCTGGAATTAAAAGGGTTCTACCTGGAGCCAGAAGGGGTTCTTCAAAGGGTTCTCCTATGGGAACAGCCAAAGAACCCCTTGTGGTTATTGATAGCACCTTTTTTTCTAAGAGTGTAGAAATTGTGCAATAAAGATAACCTTGACATGTGTATGCTTAACTCTGAATGTGTGTGCTCTTGGTTCCTGCCCTTATCATATTTGTGTTTCGTCTGTGTACTCAGCACTCCATAAATGTTTGTCCTCTCCAACCCTGGCCACACTAAATACTTTACAGTCCAGATGATCCATCACCACTTCCCTCTTCTCCCATGCTCAGTTCTAGTCTCCTATTACTTTCTTCTTCCCTCATCCAAATTCAGCTCTGTAATTCTCTCTCGGAGGACCTGATTGATCTGCGTCCTACACGTTTGAGAAACATCAACTGTGTAAAGGGGGATTTTAAGTCAGAGAGAGAAAAGAGACAGAGAAGAAAGGAAGGAAGGGAGAGAGGGAGGGAGAAGATGAGAAATGGAGGGAGAGGGGGGAGAAGAGCATAGCAGGACCACTGTGGTTTAAGAAGAAAAGACACGGGTTCCCTTTGTGATTACATCTTCCGCTCCTCTTTCTGAACAGAAGAGAAACAAGGAGGCTTTACTTTTCCACATTTAGCCTCTGCCAAGGACTCCTTCTCTCTGTTTTTGTCTCTCTCCTTCTCTCTCTCCATCTCTCTCCTTCTCTCTCTCTCTCTCTCTTTCTCTCTCTCTGTCTCTCTTTCTCTCTCTCTCTCTCTCTCTCTTTCACCCTCTCTCTCCATCTCTCTCTCCTTCTCTCTCTCTTTCTGTCTCTCTCTCCTTCTCTCTCTCTTTCTCTCTCTCTGTCTCTCTCTCTCTCCTTCTCTCTCTCTCTTTCTCTCTCTATATATCTCTCTGTCTATCTCTCGCTCTCTCTGTCGCTTTCTCTCTCCATCTCTCTCTCTCTTTCTCTATCTCTTGCTCTCTCTTTCTCGTTCTCTCTTTCTCATTCTCTCTTTCTCTTTCTCTGTCTCTATCTCTCTCTCTTTCTCTCCCTCTATCTCTCTCTGTCTTTCTGTCTCTATCCTTCTCTCTCACTCTTGCTCTCTTTCTCTCTTTCTATCTTTATCTCTCTCTCTGCCTCTCTTTCTCTGCCTCTCTCTTTCTCTCTTTCTCTCTCTCTCTTTCTTTCACTCTCTGTGTCTGTGTGTCACTACTCCACATGTATTAAATACAAAATTCTATGTAGTTATGGGTTATTCTATGTAAATCTATGTAACATTATGTGCATCTCTATGTAGCCTTATGTAGTCCTGTGTGCCCCCTGCCTGTCTGGTAGTAGCATGATGTATTAGGAGCCCTCTCCCTCATTCTGCCACTTAAAGATCATCCTCATTTCTCATCAAGTCACTCACTGACACACACGCTGACAAACACACACACACACAACTGTCCATCAACCCACCCCCATCCCCGTCCCCTGCCATAGTTATATGCTTCACAGAATTCCCAAACTACACACACACATACAGACACACACACCTCTGACCCTATTTGGGGTCGTCACATAGACGGAAACCAAAATGAGTTCCAAATGTTGGCATTATTTATTATCGGGTATCATCTCACTGTACAAATCCCTTACAGATGTTTGCCTCTTGTGCATGTCTGTGTGTGTTTGTGCGTGTGTGTGAGTTTGTCTGTGTGTGTCCCTGTGTGTATGTGCGTGTGTGTGTGTTTGCATGTTTGTGCCTCTACATGTTATGACCAATTACACTACAGGTATTACATTTCGCTGATATGACCCTCCCCTTGACACACCCCCAACCCTCCCCTTGACACACCCCCTCCCCTTGACACACCCCCAACCTCCCCTTGACACACCCACAACCTCCCCTTGACACACCCCCAAACCTCCCCTTGACACACCCCCAAACCTCCCCTTGACACACCCCCAACCTCCCCTTGACACACCCCCAACTCGCCCCCTGACACACCCCTAACCCTCCCCTTGATACACTCCCAACCCTCCCCATCCATCCCCACCCCTCCCCTTGACACACCCCTCCCCTTCCCATCCATCCCCTCCCCTAGACACACCACCACCCCTCCCCTTGACACACCCCCTCCCCTCCCAGTCCATCCCCACCCCTCCCATTGACACACCCCCTCCCCTCTCCTTGACACACCACCACCCTTCCCCTTGACACACCCCCAACCCTCCCATTCATCCCCCCACACCCCTCCCCTTGACATACCCCAACCCTCCCCATTCATCCCCACCTCTCCCATTCATCCCCCCACACCCCCAACCCTCCCCGTCCATCCCCACCCTTTCCCTTGACACACCTCCAACCTCCCCTTGACACAGCCCCAACCTCCCCTTGACACACCCCCAACCCTCCCTGTCCAGCCCCACCCCTCACCTTGACACACCCCCAACTTCCCCCTTGACACACCCCCAACCTCCCCTTGACACACCCCCAACCCTCCCAGGCCATCCCCACCCCTCCCCTTGACATACCCCCAACCCTCCCCATTCATCCCCACACACCGCCAACCCTACCCGTCCATCCCCACCCCTCACCTTGACACCCCCCCAACCTCCCCTTGACACACCCCCAACCCTACCCGTCCATCCCCACCCCTCCCCTTGACACACTCCCAACCTCCCCTTGACACACCACCAACCCTCCCCGTCCATCCCCACCCCTCACCTTGACACACACACCCTCCCCTCCCAGTCCACCCCACCCCTCCCCTTGACAAACCCCCACCCCTCCCCTTGACACACCCCCACGCTACAAGGTTGGCACACCTGTATTTGGGGAGTTTCTCCCATTATTCTCAGCTGATCCTCTCAAGCTCTGTCAGGTCGGATGGGGAGCGTTGCTGCACAGCTATTTTCAGGTCTCTCCAGAGATGTTCGATCGTGTTCAAGTCTGGGCTCTGGCTGGGCTACTCAAGGACGTTCAGAGACTTGTCCCGAAGCCACTCCTGCATTGCCTTGGCTGTGTGCTTAGGGTCATTGACCTGTTGGAAGGTGAACCTTTACCCCAGTCTGAGGTCCTGAACGCTCTGGAGCAGGTTTTCATCAAGGATCTCTCTGTACTTGGCTCCATTCATCTTTCCCTCAATACTGACTAGTCTCCCAGTCCCTGCCACTGAAAAACATCCCCACAGCATGATGCTGCCACCACCATGCTTCACCGTAGGGATGGTGCCAGGTTTCCTAAAGATGTGACGCTTGGCATTCAGGCCAAAGTGTTCGATCTTGGTTTCATCAGACCAGAGAATCTTGATTCTCATTGTCTGAGAGTCGTTTAGGTGCCTCTTGGCAAACTCCAAGCGGGCTGTCGTGTGCCATTTACTGAGGAGTGGCTTCCGTCAGGCCACTCTACCATAAAGGCCTGATTTGTGCAGTGCTGCAGAGATGGTTGTCCTTTTGGAAGGTTCTCCCATCTCCACAGAGGTACTTTGGAGTTCTGTCAGAGTGACCATCGGGTTCTTGGTCACCTCCCTGACCAAGGCCCTTCTCTCCCGATTGCTCAGTTTGGCCGAGCGGCCAGCTCTAGGAAGAGTCTTGGTGGTTCCAAACTTCTTCCATTTAAGAATGACGGAGGCCACTGTGTTCTTGGGGACCTTCAATGCTGCAGAAATGTTGTGG
>NC_138291.1:92217500-92377500 GCF_965601325.2 Salmo salar | reverse complement strand
GCATACACACACACACACACATTAATTATCTCCGTAGTGGCACGGTCTCTCCAATCACTATCATTGACAAAGTAAACAGCAGCACGTGAGGATGATAAATGAACTATCCCACACCGGATCCACACGTTAGGAGAGACTCACTACCATTCCCTCACCCTCTCTCCCTTCTCTTTCTCTCCCCCTCTTTCAATCTCCCCACTATTCTGCATCTTATTTTCTCTCCCCCACTCTCCCTTTTCTCTTCACTTCTTCTCTCTCCCCCTCATTCACTCTTCCCCTCCCCTGACCCTGCTTACCTCCCCTGTCTCCGTCCTTCCTCTGAAAGCCACACACCTGCCCCCGTCGTCTGCCCCAATGGCCCTCTGGCCTGTCAGTCTCGGCCCTAGCATGCACTGCTACTGCCTGGGGTCAGCTACCTGGTACTTCGTGTCTGGGATCTGGGGTCTGGTGCTCCCTGCCTTAAGGCTGGGGTCTGGTGCTCCCTGCCTTGGGGCTGGGGTCTGGTGCTCCCTGCCTTGGGGCTGGGGTCTGGTGCTTCATGCCTTGGGGCTGGGGTCTGGTGCTTCATGCCTTGGGGCTGGGTTAGGTAGGTAGGTGTGTGGTCACTAGAATTTCCCCATGACCTTAACCTCTCACACTGCACCCTGGTGGTGTTATGGTGTATAGCTGTGTGTGTTGGGGGGGTGCAACGATTACAAGACCTAATGTGATTTCATCTCTTTATTATTGATATTACAATTACATTGTACATTACATTGTACCACAATAGAATAACACAAAATAACATGAGACTGTAGCGCTTTTCAATACAAACCATACATTAGAATAGTTTAGCATAGAATTTTTGATCATTGGAAATACTGAAACTCTGGGAGGTCCACAACCAATTAAATAAGCATCACTGCTCTTCTCCCTACACCCAAGATAGAGAAAGAGAGGAGAGAGAGCGAGCTAGAGGGAGAGCTAGAGGGAGGGAGGGTGGGAGAGAGCTGAAGGATCAGTAACAGAGGATTTGCATGTGCTGATCTTTTTTAAATGATTTTTTATTGCTGTCAAAACATTTGTAGTGGGATTAAAACAGGATAGAGGGTGGAGGAGAGGAACAGAAGACAATAAAGAGGTATAAAACGCCTCTCCTCCAGGGCCCACACCGCTGAGAGGTGAAGGAGAGAAAGAGGAAATGAAAAGAAAGAAAGAGATAGGGAAGAGGAGGCATGTACAGAGACGTGCACGTCTGACAAAAAAACTTGACAAAAAAAGAAAAAAGCAGAAGGGCCGTTGACACTGACAGGGGCGTCAATTTGTACATATTCCATATTCCAAATTCAACATTGTTCATTTGAGAAATGTAAATTCTATAAAAGGTGGAAGGCTATTGGTGAGCTCTTAGATATTTGTTTTTATTAATACTATTCTTACTTTTAAACTCTAAATACATTTGATCCATTGAAACAGTCCAAATTTGAATTGTAAATAAAATAGATCCATCGAGATATGCTTCTGATGCACGTGCGCAATAGGCCTATATTCTAGCTACCTCAATAAATGAACCTCAATAATATTTATTCCCAGTTCCTAACACGCCTCGTCTCGCCCTGTTAACGTGAATGTGTCTGTGAAATGAAAGTCTGAAGGAGAGAAACGTTGAATCGATTTTCTTGTTTTATCACATTATGTTTTTCTACACGCGCGAAGTAATTGTGGAAGGCTTCTGTGTGAACATATCACCGTGCATCTGCAAATGAATAGCCCCAGTTTGTATATCCACATAGAACAAACGGCTATTGGAAGTGCATGGTTGGATCCATGGAAGCCTATACTTGCAACAGCTTGGGAAATCCATAGTTTACAATATTGAAGCCAGAATTATGAAACCTTCTGTTCCATTAACGAAGGTTTAGCTGAAGTTATTCCATTAGATAAATACGAGTTTATATCTAAAATACCTGAGGTCTTGAAGGTAGACCCCCTCCCATCGCTCCCTCCCTCCCTCCCTCGTTCAGCCCTAAGGCATGGGAAAGAAGCCCTGCCTGTCAGGTCACGTCCTTTCCCTTCTGTTTGTAATTATTGTTTACACTGTTTAACGCTCAACCATATTTTCCCTGTTCTCATTTCACGGTCGACAGCTACGAAATGATTTTGTTATTCGCAAATGTGTAACTAGATAGCCTACATTTTTATTTTGCAACGTCTGTGCTCTTGAATAACTATCAATCTAGCAATAAAACAATTTGACCTTAAACACTGACGCCTTGAAACAAACCTGGTTATTTAGACTGGAATTTGCAACAAAAGCGAGAGACGGTTTACCAGCGAGACTAAATGTGGTAATGTGGTAAATGTAGCCTATGCATATTTTACATTACGATGTTGCCTATTATTTCCATTTAAAAGATCCTATAGGGTGTGAGAACGACTACAATTTATCATTCATTGCAGTAAATCGCAGCAGAGACTGCATTTAATTGACGTTGGATTGTATTTCTTAGCTGGGCGCCGTGTGCCTATAGGGTGGGGATTGGGGATTCGCTCTCCGCCCGTCCCAACTCAGCGGGGTGGCGAGAGAAGTCCCCGCCGCGTTGGAGGCCCCCTTCCCCCGCTGCAGGCAGGTAGCTATTCTGCCTTGCTGCCCACCAAACAATCATCTGGTAGCGAAGGAAGGACGTTATCTTGTATCTTTGAGCACGGGTAGTTCTGTCCTGTCTTGCACAAGAAAAATGTATAGGCCTATCATTTTGAAAATGACACTCAATCAACATCGAGAAATATAACAATTCTGATGCAGATGTGTCCCGGAGGCAAGAGTACTGGAAGTATTGTAGCCTAGCGGAGACAGTAATGATTTATCTATGCAAATACGGCAACTTAATGATCTAAACTGAAATATATTGCCTATTCGACGTGGCTGCTGCTATCCTCTATGGCCCACACTATCTCCAGTTTCCACTATTGTAAATCACACAACCTCTTGTGAAAAGTTTGTTCGTGATACAAAACATGGTGCAGTTAGTTGTATCAGGCGAGATGGTAGCCATGCTAGTATAACGCCCTTTTAAGCAGCTCAAGGCCTATTCGTGGAGAAATCCCCAAGCTGTGTAAAATAACGCGCTCTCTTGGCCTACCCCTCTGCTGGCGCACAAATCATGTTTTAGGAGTGTGCTGGATTTCTTTCATAATCAAGAAGCTTTCAGTTTACAAATCGTACGTGCGTCAAGGGCCAGCGTACAAAATGGGCGTTTGGAACCCAGACCCTCAAAGGACATAGCCTATACCCGTACGGAGTCTGAATAGACCTTACTTCTGATTTCAAATGTTTTCTTCGTACGGGTGCTTCTCATGAAACAAATGTGGTTGTTCAGAGACATTGTATATAGCTTCCTACCTATGTCGAATTTGTTGATTAGAGCCCGACCTCATTACATGATTCTGCAAGTATCATGGCTATAATTGCTCCCCTCCCCTCATTACATTTACATTTTACACATTTTAGCAAACGCTCTTATCCAGAGCGACTCATAGTGGCCTAGTGTTGATTTAGACATTTCTTGAATTCTATAGATTTTTTTTTATCTTTACACACGCCAAAATATTTTCTAAAATGTGCATTTTGG
The DNA here is from genome assembly GCF_965601325.2 of Salmo salar. Classification (NCBI taxonomy): domain Eukaryota; kingdom Metazoa; phylum Chordata; class Actinopteri; order Salmoniformes; family Salmonidae; genus Salmo; species Salmo salar. The sequence continues at coordinate 92,373,889 of NC_138291.1, read as the reverse complement.
AATTATTTGAGTAATCTAAATATATGTATTCCATTGCTCAAAACAATATTTTATTACAGAACACATTTCTCGAGGCGTATCTCAAGGATCTTGTAGGCTACATTTTTGTAAACTGGAAAGTGTTCTTGGAGCCAGACACTTTTGTGTGTTTTGAACCATGTGGATCTACGGTGAGAGTTCGAACTATCTTATGTTGTTGGATTTGCAACCTATAAATTGAGGAAAAATAGGTCATACTCACAGTCTTGAAGATATATACCCTGTTGCTGTATGCATTTGTCTTTCATATTTCGAATCTTTTTTTAACGTTGTTTGTTGATCCTCAGAACTAATAAATGTCATATTTGTCTAATGAAATTAATGAATTAATGTGTGATGTACTAGATTTACTATAGGCCTACGTTTTATATAAATTATAGGAATACACACACTTGTAGTTAGTTGGTTATTGCATGCTAAAGAGATCCGTTTTTGAAGATGCTCAGGGTTTGGACTATAGCCTACATTGAGATTCTGTGGATATTGTTTTTAAGTAATCTCTTCTAGGTTTTTTTTCTTCATATAATACTGTCAATGTTAACTCTAACGAGGTAGATGTGAAAATGTTGATATTCTCATCCTAATATATTTAATATTGGGCCCGGTCTTCGGTGTTATTATTACAACTATTATCGCGTCATCATGTCCGTAGTCAAAAGCCCCCCTCCCTCCCGCCACAGTCACTTCGAATTAACTTCACAACAACCGTGCACCGGCCTCTGCTTGAGCCTGCATTACATTCCTCCAAAACTTTACGTTCAAACGTTCTGACAAAAAAAAGAGCTAGAGCGATTTCTAATTTGTCTCAATGCCCAGTTGTTGTAAATCAAACGCACACCACATAATGCAGACAATAAATAAACAAATATTTGATTCTGTAAATGGTAGTGTTGATGGTGGAATTCTGTTTAGGCCAAGATGAAACTAACTACTCAAACTGTAGTATGTGGTAACACGATATGGGAGAAGATAGTTTTGAAGCAAGACGGTATTATTATTATTATTATAATCAAAGAAAATTATAATAGGCTACATTTATAACAACGATTTGTATACATTTTGAAAGGTATCATAAAGTGGCTTTGTTTCTGCAATGTGTTTACATTAAGTCCTGTTTGTACTAACAAGACCATTTAGAATTTTATTTGCAAACTGCCTTTTGTAGCTAACTGTTATTTTGCAGACTACATTAGGATGAAATATTCTAGTGGCAACTTGACAACAATGGCTTATTTTTAAACATGGGAAAATGAAGAAATAAATACTTTTTCTAAAATGGTTTATACTTAGATCATATATAGGCTTGATTGTAATGCAGAATAAATTGTAGGCTTATCAAATAATGCAGTGTCAACAACTATCAATATTAATCAACTAACACATTAATGTGCATGTAGTGTTGGCAAACTTAGTCATGGTTTTGAATTGTACTGAATTACACTCACACATTGAAAAAAACTATTGTGAAATTAGTTTGTGAAGTGAAATTGAAGTAGTCTTATCTAGAAACACATTGTAAAATAAAACAAATCTGTTAAGTCTGAAATAAAACCTTCTAAACGTTTTATCCTCCAATAACCATTTTGAGGGTCACACTATGCTTAATGTATAACCAAATATAGTTGATTGTAATTGAAGTAAAGAATAAAACGTTTATCGTTAACAACAGACTTTAGTCTTTATCTATGAAGGCTACACACAAAGGATTTCAACATGGCGAATGAGGCGCGCCCACCCCGCCCGTCTGATCGATTTTAAGGTTTTTATTGCTGTGGCTTTTACGCCTTCAATGCACCAATGTCTCCTACATGAGTGAAAGGGCACTTTCACAACAATTCTAAATATCTTTTTGGTATATCATGGTTAGTATTATACTAAGTTTGATCTTTAAAATATAATTAAATGTATATAGTGAAATAAATCTAATTAAAAAATCTAATGCAATAACAACGTATAATTATTATTTATTTTAAATTGAATAGAAACGCGCTCTAAACAACATTCATTTTCATGTTAAATGATACTAACATGCACATAATTTAAATATGCTCGATTTAAGATAGTTTCAACGTTTTCTTAGGTAGCCTGGTAAGATTTCTCAAATTGTCCATATTATAATAAGATATGCATTACTATACCTACATTTTCAAACTAATTCTAGCAGTTATATTAGATTTTTTATGCTAAATTCATTAAAAAAATGTTTTAATGCATTTTACATTCTGCAAAGACTATGCAAATTATAAAATAAAAAATACATTCTGATTAATTAATTAGCTCTGCAATCTGCATTTTAGCTATAAATGAATAATATAATAGCCCACCTTTCCTTGTTAAAAGCAATCCTTTGCAGCTTCGCTTGTTATTTAAAAAAATATTTCCCATAAAGCGTCACAACTCCTCTAGCCTACATGTCAACTCGAAATAGATAGATAAAACGCAATTGTTCAATTTTCCCGATGTAAACTCATTCCGAGTTGGCAGACTGGATGTAACATGAGAAGGGAGCACCAATGCAGCTGAAGAATACAAATAAAACACATTATGCAAAAGTTTGTTTGAATCTCGCGCCCTGTGGGAGGGGGGCGTTCCAAACGGCGTTGTGTCGCGCGCATAGGCTGCGTTCCTGTGTTGTTGTAGAATTCGAATATGAAACCATCCCTGCTATTTCCCGGTAGCTTCGCGTGTTCCTAACGAAAACACACACGTTACCCGAATAAACGGGTTGGCTTTCTTCCGTCTTTCTAAGTAAAAATGGGTTGATTTTGGGCATCGATGGTGCCGTGTCCAATGTCACCATCCCCCCTCTCTGAAAAGAGAGCAGATTTCCGCAAGACGACTGTCCTTTGCCCTAAGTTCTCCCATACCGAAGACCCATATGCCCTCTTTGGATAAACGAGATCCTCCCTCGCTGCGCTGATCCATCCTGTCCCAGCTGTGTGCTTTACCTCTCTCTTCGCGGTGTAGCCCTATCCATATCCAAACACCGCCATTACCTCAGTGCGAGTGTTCTCGCAGACTGCACAGCATCTGGGCTGTCAGGGCAGAGACGCGAAGAAGGGGATCTCCCCCTCCCCTTCTCTTCTCTCAGCCGAGCCGTAGAGGACGAGAAGAGGGGGAGGGGAAGCCCGCACTGATAACTGGAGGGAGCCCCCGTACGCAGAGAGCTGAGCTGTGTAGCGTCTGTAATCGTTGCTACGAAATCCCGCATGAGGGCGCGTGGATTAAAGGAGGATCTGCATATTCACGCGAGGAGAGAAGAGTTGAAGTGGCAGCTGGCTTGATGTTAATTCTCCCTGTTACTGTATTATTATCCAATCCATGTATGGATTAAACAATAGTTTACAGAAAACCTTTAGCCTGTAATCCATTATGAATTCTGATTTTTACTCATGATTCAGCATTGGCCTTTAGGACAGACAATATCCACCATAAAAAAGAAAAGTATAGCTCCCCCCTATCTAGACACACAAACAAACAAACATTTCCCCTCCCATTGCACTTGACTTCCCGAGTGGCGCAGCAGTGTAAGGCACTGCATCTCAGCGCAAGAGGTGTCACCACAGTCCCTGGTTTGAATCCAGGCTGTATCACATCCAGCCGTGAGTCCCATAGGGTGGTGCACAATTGGCCCAGCGTCGTCCGGGTTTGGCCGGGGTAAGCCGTCATTGTAAATAAAAATATGTTCTTAACTGACTTGCCTAGTTAAATTAAGGTTCAATTAAAAAATCTATTTATCTTCACCCTCCCATGCTATCAGAGCATTAGCAGCTGTTCAGTGTTCTGCTGCAGCTCTCAGATAGACAGTTGTTGTAGATGTGAACAGAATACTTTTACAACACGACTGGAGCTAGAACCCTAACAGCAGCTAAGTCATGCTGTGTTGATGTAGTGGATATATGAAAATCTGTGTCTCATCTTGTGTGTGTGCGCTCACTTGTATGGAATGTGATAAGAGTTTATGCACACATTCACTCACTCTCTCTCTCTCACACACACACACACACACACACACACACACACACACACACACCCCCCTACACACACACACACACACACACACACACACACACACACCACACACACACACACACACACACACACACACCACACACACCACACACACACACAGCACTGTAAGTTAAATAGTCTACTCCACCCTTAGAAAAGCAGTTTATTCAGTGCAGTGCTATAGGAGCTGGGCTGGGGGTCGGGGGTCGGGGGTCAGGGGTAGGTGGTGCTATTTCAGATAAATCCCTGTAGGGTTGCGGAACAGTCAGTCCTCACCTATGTAAATGCACCCCTGAGAGCAACAGATTTATCTGCAAGAGGACGGTTCAACCCCCTCAGCCCCCCACATCCACACACCGTCCCCATATACACACACACACACACACACACACACACACACACACACACACACACACACACACACACACACACACACACACACACACACACCCAAACATTTCCCCTCCCCATCGCACTCACACACACTGTGACACCCCTTCCCCCCACAAATACACACACATCGTCCGTATACACACTCCCCCCTCCCCTCACCCCATTTCCCCTTCCCCTCAGTGTTGAGATGGATGGTCCATGTCCCTTTTGTCTGGATGTAAATGTCCTTTAATCCTGAATTAACTCTCTAAAAGGAGATAATCATTTGACACTAGCCTGCCGCTGATCGACTGACATGTACAATATAGAGTAGATTCTCACTGACAGTGACATCGCCACTGATCTGATGTGGATTTAGATGGCATGTTGGTATGTTTTGGTTTGGTTGGTGATGTCAGAGGAAGATGGCAGCAGGATCAACATCAGCTGTTGCTGAGGCAGATCTGTTATATGATTAAACACTACCCTGTTCTCACTCCTAAACCTTAGTGGGTCTGGTGGAATTAACCAAATCTATCCTTTGGGGCAAATTTACATAAAACACACACACACACACACACACACACACACACACACACACACACACACACACACACACACACACACACACACACACACACCCCCCCCCCCCCGTGCTCCATATTCAGTCTCCTGTGGAATGGAAAGGCAGCAGGGACAGTGGAGGGATGGGGTCAGGGGTACAGAGGACTAGGGGTTAAGGGGGTAAAAGGAGCTTGTGGGGGACTATAGGGGGTAGGTGGTCAGTAGGGGACCATATGAGGGTTGGTGGGGGGTAGTAGTAGAGCCTGCGTGGGGGGTTCAGTGCCATTACCCTAGGACAAGCAGCATGGCAACATTACCATGGGTACTAACATTTTATCAGCAGCTAACTCAGTCAGGTTGTTTAGAGGTATTAGTGTGTGTGTGTTTCTCCCCCTCCTCTTTTAGTGGACTTACTCGCTGTCCCGTATAACTCAATGTTCCCGGAGGCCCATAAACCCAATCTATGAAACATCACCCCTCCGTTTCACGTCAGGAACACACTCCACGGTGATACGACCAATGTAAAAAATGAATCTGAGGAAGAGGCCACCTGTTGCAGGGCACGAAAGAGGAACATGGAAATAGGAGACGAGCAGTGGGATGGAATTATGAGATGGCTGTTTTTAATGCAGCAGCTCATGTAAAATCAAAGTACATGTCATATAAACGTATTTAGGTATAGCTTTATGAAAAGCCTATGCTGATGTTCAGGGTCATCGAAAGGGTAAGAGAGAATGAAATGAGAGATTCTGTATTTTAAGTCCCTTCTTCGAAGTCTTGAATTGTTTCGTTTTCAAATAGTTTTTTAAATGTAATATTCTAAGAACCGTTCAGAGTTCTAAGAACACTAAATTTCCCAGTCTCGGGACCATGTTGTGGCGGGACTGCTGAGGTGATGCCCGGGTCGACTGGCGCTATCTGGAAATCTGCCCCAGGCACCAGAGAGATGGAGACAGATCAGATGGAGCAAAAATTAAAGAGGAAAGGAAAGTTGGAAAAGAAGAGAGAGATGGAGAGAGTTGGCTCTTTGTCGGGATGAACCGATTGGATCAGCGTTTGTGTTGACCTCTCACCCCACAGCTGGATCTGAAACAGTTTCGGACACAAACTTCCTTTTCTTCTCTCGGCAGGCAACGGCTGCGGGGTGGCCATTGCTATCAATCACATGACGTACCCCAGCCATGCCCTTCCTCGTGATGCGGATTTGAGGAGATAGGAAGATAAAAGAAGAAGAGGGTTTTTAATGAAGGAGCGGAGAGAGTGTGAGAGAGAGAGGGACAGAGTAAGGGTAGACAACAAGCAACTGCATCAGCAGACGGAGGGAGGGTGACAATGCATTCATTGTCTCTGTCCCGCAGGCTGCATCAGCAGCTGCAATAAAAAGAGCTTAAACCCTGGAGAGGAACGATAGATGGATAGAGGGATGGCAGAGAGGGCAGGATGCCTCGCATGGCCTTTAAGAGATGTCTCTGTTTGCGGCCTCACCATCTTCTACCGTAATAATACTATTTTATGCGGTACATGGATAATGTGAAGAAGTAAAAGGGGAAAAAACCTATAGCCTCAATAAAGGGAAGCTGTCAGCTTCACCATCCTGTACTGGGCTGTACTGGTGTATCATCAGCTGTATCATCTCTTAAATAATTATGAATAGATCCACCATTGAGCACAAAAACAACACTTGTTACAGAATATTTTACATAGAAATAACATCTGTCAGACAAACCATGCCTGACAACATGATCCAATAAGACAGAAAAATCTGAAATTTGGGCTTTTGCACTGGTGAGCTTCTTAACTGTGGTCCTATAAGACTCTTTCCTATGCCCTCTGTCTGTCTGACTAGCCACCCACACAGCCACATATCATGGGCTCACATGTTCTGATGGGGGAGGCCCAGTGTTTCCGTATGTCCATTCCTTGACTGTTTCTGCGTGTGTTCTATACCGTTCTATACTGACCAGACGGCTAAAAAACTAGGGCAAGTAAAGTTCATGGTTGAACAGAACTCTGTGTGTGTTTGCATATGGTCCTTTTCCAGCGCAGGCTCTCTCTCTCCAACCATGTGTTTCTTTGCAAGGCTGATACCAAGTCTCTATGGGTCTTAACTTACCCATAGATAATGATCTGGTGTCAGTTTTCCCATTTCACCCCTAATGGTTAAGGTTAAGACATAGGCAGAGTTATCTGTGCCTGAGGGCAACTTGTACCCGAAGTGTCCGGTGACACCTTGAAGTGTTTCCGTTTACCAAAGAGGAGCCTATTGGCCCAAAGCTGAAGTAGAAACAGGTCTGATTCTTAACCTGCTCCAGCTGTGGTCCTGCCTGCCTGCCACCCCGCCCGCCCGCGATCCAGCCCCCGCTCCAGCCCCCGCACCTCTCCACCCAAGCTCCAGCCCCCACACCGATCCACCCACGCTCCTGCCACCGCACCAATCCACCGATGCTCACAGTCAGGCTTTCATGGCCCTGCTAGGAACCTGCAACTGAATTACACACACACGCAAATGCACACACACGCGCATATACACACAGAGCAAAACCAGGATCATACATCCAGGGCCGGTTCCAGGCATAAGCTACATAAGCGGTCACTTAGGGCCGTCGGCTGCTAGAGAAATGTGTAGAATTGCAGGAAATTAGCTTTAAAAATGTAAACTGACCTCACCCATTGCCACGTCCACCACCTAAGACCCTTTTTATCAAGAAAAACCCCCAGCATTTTTACAAGGGTTTTATTCATCATTATCAATCTATGTTTTACTTATTCGTTGGTCTGTGTATGTTTTTTCACTGCTCAACACTTGTGGTGGGTCTTGACTCAAAAGACACCTCAATTGGTGGGTTACGAACAGTGGCATGTCCAGAACATTTTGAATGGGGTTGCCAAGGTTGGACACAGACCCAGTTTAAAGGGGGCATAACATTTTGAACCTTCATCAATGCAAGGTGGATTTCTTTCAATATAATCATGATGGTTCATCGCATTAAATGCTTCAGCTTATGTTTGGTACATTTCCCTGTTCCAATAAATCATACATCAAACACTTGTTACAGTGTTTGCATTCAAGGTCAGGATTTTTTATATAAGGGTATTAGCATACAGAAGTAAATTCACTTGAAAGTGCCGTCAAGAGTGCGAATTATACCGTGATATTCGGGGGGCCAATTTTTTTTACGTGACATCCTATGTGTGCACGCACTTGCGGGGGCATGAAAAATGTTTATGGCCTTTATAGTAAAGACATATCATTTAACTGAAAAATGTATTACCTTTGAATGTGTCATGAACACAATCAGTCATGACGTTTTCATCTGATTGTCAAACAAATTACTTCAAAAAGTAGGTTAACTAGGTTACCTGCACGTGCTCGTCTACTTCAAAATAAGTCCAACATCCGAACAGTGCACTGTGCACCTGCCATTTGAATGGAAAGGGACATCTATTACAAACACCATCAGTGTAATGACATTCAGCCTACAAATTGCCGTGTATTCATGGATGCCAAGGGAATCAAATCAAATGAAATGTATTTATAAAGCCCCTCTTACATCAGCTGATATCTCAAAGTGCTGTACAGAAACCCAGCCTAAAACCCCAATGCAGGTGTAGAAGCACGGTGGCTATGAAAAACTCCCTAGAAAGGCAGGAACCTTGGAAGAAAGCCAGGCTTCCTCAAAAATGTGTACAATAAAAAAAATAAAAAATAATCTCATTCGTGTCTATCCGTTTCATAATTGACCTTAAATTCGCAAGAGGCTGAATCTATTTCACCAGAGAAAGCATCCGCAAGAGGCTGAATCTATTTCACCAGAGAAAGCATCCGCAAGAGGCTGAATCTATTTCACCAGAGAAAGCATCCGCAAGAGGCTGAATCTATTTCACCAGAGAAAGCATCTGCAAGAGGCTGAATCTATTTCACCAGAGAAAGCATCCGCAAAAGGCTGAATCTATTTCACCAGAGAAAGCCTCCGCAAGAGGCTGAATCTATTTCACCAGAGAAAGCATCCGCAAAAGGCTGAATCTATTTCACCAGAGAAAGCATCCGCAAAAGGCTGAATCTATTTCACCAGAGAAAGCATCCGCAAGAAGCAAACAGCGCCCCTCTGTTTAAGTTTCTGTAGACCATGAATATGTCATGACATACTCTTTTAGGCCAGACAGCATCAGATACATGGGCTACATATATTGAGACAGCTGTTTTGGTAGTGTAGGGGTTAACCTCCTGACGTCATGATTCCTGGGGTGGTGACCTTATTTAGGCCAGACAGCATCAGATACATGGGCTACATATATTGAGGCAGAAGGGCGCTGTTTTTCCCACTCATATACTTTCTCCGGTGAGATTGATGAGTCTTTGTGTCGGTGCGCGTCTTGGTCTAAATGATCAATATATTCAGAGATAACCTGTTATTTTAGACATCCAGAACCCCTAGTGCTGATGTATTCAACTCTTACCCTACTAGGTCCGGAGGCTTACTTCTACCTGGTGTCCCAGGTCTAAATCAGTCTCTGATTAGAGGGGAACAATGAAAAAAAAACGCAATGGAACTGGCTTTGCGGTCCAGAGTTGAGTTTGGGGGTCATAGTGCATCAGTTACTATTTTGTGTGTGTGTGTGTGTGTGTCTGTCTGTCTGTCTGTCTGTCTGTCTGTCTGTCTGTCTGTCTGTCTGTGTCTGTGTGTTAAGATGAGATGTAACTGATTACCTGAAATTATGTATGCTTTGAGATTTCTTTCATATGAACTTTGGTTTATTGCCAGATGATACCACATTGGAGCTATGGAGATATTCTCTCTCTCTCTCAATTCAATTTCAATTTAAGGGGCTAGGGATCTGGAGGGACCGGGGTGGTCTGCCAGTCACTGGGATGACAACCCAACTAGGGATGGGGAGGAGCTTTAGCGGGTGAAATAGTGGAGAACAAATGGATGGTTACTTAGTAGCAATGCAAATATAATGGTACAGCTATATGGACACACAACCACTATGGTACTTTTTAATGGTTTACAAACATACAGTATATTATGATAAATAGATTACAAACTTGCATCTCATTATGGTAAATGGTGAAAAAAGTATAGCCAGTGTGAACCAGCAAAAAACAATACAACGAACTAAAAGCTGTGCGTGCAAACACCTGCAACACATTGACAAGATCCCACAATTGACTGTGGGAAAAAGGACTGCCTAAGTATGATTCCCAATCAGAGACAACGAATGACAGCTGCCTCTGATTGGAAACCATACTCGGCCAATAAAGAAAAAACATAGACATACAACACATAGAATGCCCACCCCATGTCACACCCTGACCTAACCAAACAGAGAAAAACGGCTCTCTCAGGTCAGGGCGTGACAAACTCAAAAGGGGTGATGATATTAATTAACAGTAATTTTGATCCGAATGTGCAAATTGTCCAAACAGATCAGCAAGGTAGATGGATGATTTTAAATATGTTATTGGATCATAAACAGATATGGCTCATTAACCTTTACGGACCAAATAATGATGATCCACGCTTCTTTGAAAATATCTATAGTAATTTATCAACCCTACAAGCAGTACAACACTCTATTATTATGGCGGGAGATTATAATACTGTTTTAAATACCTCAATGGACCATAAAGGAAATCACACTACAAACTATCACCCTCATGCACTTAAGGAAATCACGAATATCATGGATATATTGGAACTAGTGGATATATGTTGGCTTAAATATCCTGACCTAGTGAGATATGCATGGTGGAGGTTTAAATATCCTGACCTAGTGAGATATGCATGGAGGAGGTTTAATATCCTGACCTAGTGAGATATTCATGGCAGAGGGTCAGTCAAGATAGTCGCCTTGAATACTGTCTTATGTCATTCTCGCTGGCACCAAAAGTTTAAAAGTGTTGATAGGGGATAGAATGCGGTTGGACCATCACATGATTGGCATATACATTACACTTACTGAATTTCCACGTGGCGAGGATATTGGAAATTGAATCAAAGCCCATTGGATGATAACTTGGTTTTAACTAGGACAGAGGAACAGCAAATCCACTTATTGTATGGGACACTTTTAAATGTGCCATTAGAAGCCATGTAATTCAGTACTCATCTCTAAAACAAAGGCAATTTTGGTCAAAAGAGTCCATATTTGTAACGGCTGTTGAATGGAGTAGACCAAGGCGCAGCGTGGTTAGTGCTCATCATGAAATTTAATGGAAAATGAGAACACTTTACAACTAAACAAAAGACAACAGCCAAACAGTTCTGTCAGGTAACAAATTACTAAACAGAAAATAACTACCCACAAAACCCAAAGGAAAACAGGCTGCCTAAGTATGGCTCCCAATCAGCAACAATGATATACAGCTGTCCCTGATTGAGAGCCATACCCGGCCGAAACAAAGAAATACCAAACATAGAAAAAAGGACATAGAATGCCCACCCCAACTCACGCCCTGACCAACCAAAATAGAGACATAAAAGGATCTCTAAGGTCAGGGCGTGACAATATTAACAAAGGAAATGGAAGGACTAACAGAACAGATATATAGCAATAACAACTGTACCATAGAGGCTCAGAATAAGTTAGAGGAAATACTAAAAGAACTGGAGGAACTTATTCAAGAAAGATCCACTGTAATATATGATAAAAATAAAGCTAACTGGATGGAATATGGGGAAAAATGCAACAAATTATTTTTTAATCTTCAACATAGAAATGCTACCAAAAAGATTTTACTGAAACTTGTTACAAATTATGGAGTCACCCATGATTCACCAATTCATATTTTGAAAGAAGAAGCAAAGTACTTTAAGCATATGTTTCCATTTAGGTCTCCTACATCTCCACTAACCGAAGCTAATTGTACTGATTTTTTTCTATTAATAATGTAAAATGAACAGCTGTACAGAAAGACTCATGTGAAGGCCAAATTACAGAGGAGGAACTTCTTGATGCAATTAAAGCCTTTAAGTCCAGGAAAACTCCAGGGCTGGATGGTATACCAGTTGAGGTATACCTAACTTTTTAATATTTTCTCAGAGGACCGTTATTAACATCTTTTAACTACTCCTATGTAAGTAGTAGTGTCGTGGAAATTCTTACACAGGGACATTCAAAGTCAATCTTAGATGAATAATTGTTAACTTGTGTTTGAGAGTTCCAACCAACTCAATGCACCATAGTACACATGTCAATCAGGAGCTCAGTTTGGGCACTCCCAGCAGTTGTCTTGTATATGGCTATACACAGACAGGTTATATTTGCATGATTTAGCACAATTAATTAATCATTACCGTTTTGTTTCATTCATGTGACCAAACAATACTGGTTCATAACATGTGACAGACCAATACCTCACAAGGCTTCTTCTCTCTAAGCTGAGACCTTGAAACTGAGATATCTTTCGTTCTCAAAACAAGGTCTGGGCGTACTGCCACATTCTCTGGGCGTACCGCCAAATTGCAGCTACTGATAGTGAGGATTCGTTCAGTCAGCTACTTGCATGAACACAGACATTGGCTTATAGAACAGTACATGAATAGAACACGGAAATTAGTTATAAGAAAAGCATTAACATTAACGTCTATGGGCTAGGTGGGACGTTTGCGTCCCACCCTAGTCAACAGCCAGTGGAATCGCGTGGCGCGAAATACAAATACCTAAAAAATGCTATAACTTCAATTTCTCAAACATATGACTATTTTACACCATTTTAAAGACAAGACTCTCGTTAATCTAACCACATTGTCCGATTTCAAAAAGGCTTTACAGCGAAAGCAAAACATTAGATTATGTCAGGAGAGTACCCTGCCAAAAATAATCACACAGCCATTTTGAAAGCAAGCATATATGTTTCAAAAACCAAAACCACAGCTAAATGCAGCACTAACCTTTGATGATCTTCATCAGATGACACTCCTAGTACATTATGTTATACAATACATGCATGTTTTGTTCAATCAAATTCATATTTATATCAAAAACCAGCTTTTTACATTAGCATGTGATGTTCAGAACTAGCATACCCACCGAAAACTTCCGGTAAATTTACTAAATTACTCATGATAAACGTTGACAAAATACATAATAATTATTTTAAGAATTATAGATACAGAACTCCTTTATGCAAACGCTATGTCCGGTTTTAAAATAGCTTTTCGGCGAAAGCACATTTTGCAATATTCTGAGTACATAGCTCGGCCATCACAGGCTAGCTAATTTGACACCCACCAAGTTTGGGGCTCACTAAACTCAGAATTACTATTAGAAAAATTGGATTACCTTTGCTGTTCTTCGTCAGAATGCACTCCCAGGACTTCTACTTCAACAACAAATGTTGTTTTGGTTCCAAATAATCCATAGTTATATCCAAATACCTCCGTTTTGTTCGTGCGTTCAGGTCACTATCCGAAGGGTAACGTGCGAGCGCATTTTGTGACAAAAAAATTCAAAATATTCCATTACCGTACTTAGAAGCATGTCAAAAGCTGTTTAAAATCAATTTTTATGCTATTTTTCTCGTAAAATAGCGATAATATTCCAACCCGGGCAATGTTGTATTCATTCAAAGGCTGAAAGAAAAAAAATGGAGAAGTCTTGTGAACGCACATCTCAGTCTCACTGTCCCCAGGCTGACCACTCACAAACAAAGCTGCTGTACTTTGCCCAGAGACAGCAGACACCCCATTCCACTTTCTGGCGGCTTTAGAGAGCCAATGGAAGCCTTAGAAAGTGTCACGTTACAGCACAGATGCTGTATTTTTGATAGAGATGCAACAGAAGGACAACAAATTGTCAGACAGGGCACTTCCTGTATGGAATCTTCTCAGGTTTTGGCCTGCCATATGAGTTCTGTTATACTCACAGACACCATTCAAACAGTTTTAGAAACTTTAGCGTGTTTTCTATCAAAATCTACAAATTATATGCATATTCCCATTTCTGGGCAAGAGTAGTAACCAGTTTAAACCGGGTATGTTTTTTTATCCGGCCATGAAAATACTGCCCCCTAGCCCTAACAGGTTAAAATGTCCATTACAGTAGATTCTCAGACACTCAACAAGAAGGTCTGATTTCATTATTACTGAAACAGGAAACAAGTCGAAAATATAAAGATCCACTCCATTTCAAAAATTGGAGGCCCCTTACACTTCAGTGTTGTGATGCAAAAATTATAGCAAAATGTATAGTGCATAGAATTAAAAAGGTATTGTTGGACATTATTCATTCTAATCAGACAGGTTTTTTACATGGACGATACATTGAAGATAATATAAGGGAAGTACTGGAAAAAATAGAACACTGTAAAATCGGGGAAATCAGGTCTGCTATTCATAGCTGACTTTGAAAAGGCTTTTGATAAAGTACGACTGGAGTTTATATATAAATGCCTGGAACATTTCAATTTTGGTACCGGAGTGCCAAGTCTATGTCCAATAGGCTTCTTAACAGCTTCTACCCCCAAGCCATAAGACTCCCGAACAGCTAATCAAATGGCTACCCTGACAATTTGCATTGCCCCCCTTTCTTTTGCGCTGCTGCTACTTTCTGTTTATTATCTTTGCATAGTCACTTTAACTCTACCTACATGTACATATTACCTCAATTACCTTGACTAACAGGTGCCCCCGCACATTGACTCTGTACCGGTACCCCCTGTATATAGCCTCGCTATTGTTATTTTACAGCTGCTGTTTAATTATTTGTTACTTTTATTTTCAATTTGTTTTACTTATCTATTTTTTACTTAACACTTTTTCTTTCTTAGAAGTTCTTAAAGCATTGTTGGTTATGGGCTTGTAAGTAGGCATTTCACTGTAAGGTCTACACCTGTTGTATTCGGCGCATGTGACAAATTACATTTGATTTGATTTGATTTTGGAGAATCCCTTATAAAATGGGTTAAAGTTATGTATAGTAACCCTAGGTGTAAAATAGGAAATAATGGCTACTTCTCAGAAAGTTTTAAACTGCAAAGAGGAGTAAAACAAGGTTGTCCACCATCGGCATATTTATTTATTATGGCCATTGAAATGTTAGCTACTAAAATCAGATCCAACAATAATATCAAGGGATTAGAAATCCAGGGCTTAAAAACAAAAGTGTCATTGTACGCTGATGATTCATATTTTCTTTGAAATCCATAACTTGGATGCCTCTTTTAAATCCACAACTTTGATTCCTCCACAGCCTCATAGAGGATCAAGATAACTTTTCTAACACCTCTGGATTACAACCAAATTATGATAAATGTAGTATATTACATTCTGGATCACGAAAAATACAACTTTTACAATACTGTGTAGTTTACCAATAAAATGGTCTGATGGTGATGTGGATATACTCAGTATACATATCTTGAAATAAATAAATAATCTCAATCCAATAAATTGTCACACCCTGATCTGTTTCACCTGTCTTTGTGCTTGTCTCCACTCCACCCTTATCTGTTTCACTTGTCTTTGTGTTTGTCTCCACCCCTCTCCAGGTGTCGCCCATCTTCCCCATTATCCCCAGTGTATTTATAACTGTGTTCTCTGTTTGTCTGTTGCCAGTTTGTCCTGTCTTGTCAAGCCTACCAGCGTGCTTTTCCATGCTCCTGTTTTCTAGCCCTCCCGGTTCTGACCTGTTCTGCCTGCCCTGACACTGAGCCCGCCTGCCTGACCATTCAGCCTGCCTGACCTTGAGTCGCCTCTTCACTGTTGAAGAGCATCTGCATCTGTCCTCGTGCTCCTAGATCTTAGTGCCGCTTTTGATACCATCGATCACCACATTCTTTTGGAGAGATTGGAATCCCAAATTGGTCTACATGGACAAGTTCTGGCCTGGTTTAGATCTTATCTGTCGGAAAGATATCAGTTTGTCTCTGTGAATGGTTTGTCCTCTGACAAATCAATTGTAAATTTCGGTGTTCCTCAAGGTTCCGTTTTAGGACCACTATTGTTTTCACTATATATTTTACCTCTTGGGGATGTCATTCGAAAACATAATGTTAAATTTCACTGCTATGCGGACGACACACAGCTGTACATTTCAACGAAACATGGTGAAGCCCCAAAATTGCCCTCGCTAGAAGCCTGTGTTTCAGACATAAAGAAGTGGATGGCTGCAAACTTTCTACTTTTAAACTCGGACAAAAAAGAGATGCTTGTTCTAGGTCCCAAGAAACAAAGAGATCTTCTGTTGAATCTGACAATTAATCTGGATGGTTGTACAGTCGTCTCAAATAAAACTGTGAAGGACCTCGGCGTTACTCTGGACCCTGATCTCTCTTTTGAAGAACATATCAAGACTGTTTCAAGGACAGCTTTTTTCCATCTACGTAACATTGCAAAAATCAGAAATTTTCTGTCCAAAAATGACGCAGAAAAATTAATCCATGCTTTTGTTACTTCTAGGCTGGACTACTGCAATGCTCTACTTTCCGGCTACCCGGATAAAGCACTAAATAAACTTCAGTTAGTGCTAAATACGGCTGCTAGAATCCTGACTAGAACCAAAACATTTGATCATATTACTCCAGTGCTAGCCTCCCTACACTGGCTTCCTGTTAAGGCAAGGGCTGATTTCAAGGTTTTACTGCTAACCTACAAAGCATTACATGGGCTTGCTCCTACCTATCTTTCCGATTTGGTCCTGCCGTACATACCTACACGTACGCTACGGTCACAAGACGCAGGCCTCCTAATTGTCCCTAGAATTTCTAAGCAAACGGCTGGAGGTAGGGCTTTTTCCTATAGAGCTCCATTTTTATGGAATGGTCTGCCTACCAATGTGAGAGACGCAGACTCAGTCTCAACCTTTAAGTCTTTACTGAAGACTTATCTCTTCAGTAGGTCCTATGATTAAGTATAGTCTGGCCCAGGAGTGTGAAGGTGAACGGAAAGGCTGGAGCAACGAACCGCCCTTGCTGTCTCTGCCTTGCCGGTTCCCCTCTTTCCACTGGGATTCTCTGCCTCTAACCCTTTTACAGGGGCTGAGTCACTGGCCTACTGGTGTTCTTCCATGCCGTCCATGGGAGGGATGCGTCACTTGAGTGGGTTGAGTCACTGACGTGGTCTTCCTGTCTGGGTTGGCGCCCCCCCCTTGGGTTGTGCCGTGGCGGAGATCGTTGTGGGCTATACTCGGCCTTGTCTTAGGACGGTAAGTTGGTGGTTGGAGACATCCCTCTAGTGGTGTGGGGGCTGTGCTTTGGCAAAGTGGGTGGGGTTATATCCTGCCTGTTTGGCCCTGTCCGGGGGTATCATCGGATGGGGCCACAGTGTCTTCTGATCCCTCCTGTCTCAGCCTCCAGTATTTATGCTGCAGTAGTTTATGTATCGGGGGGCTAGGGTCAGTTTTTTACATCTGGAGTATTTCTCATGTCTTATCAGGTGTCCTGTGTGAAATTAAATATGCTCTCTCTAATTCTCTCTTTCTCTCTTTCTGTCTTTCTCTCGGAGGACCTGAGCCCTAGGACCATGCCTCAGGACTACCTGGTATGATGACTCCTTGCTGTCCCCAGTCCACCTGGCCGTGCTGCTGCTCCAGTTTCAACTGTTCTGCCTGCGGCTATGGAACCCTGACCTGTTCACCGGATGTGCTTGTTGCACCCTCGACAACTACTATGATTATTATTATTTGACCATGCTGGTCATTTATGAACATTTTAACATTTTAACATTTTGACCATGTTCTGTTATAATATCCACCCTGCACAGCCAGAAGAGGACTGGCCACCCCTCATAGCCTGGTTCCTCTCTAGGTTTCTTCCTAGGTTTTTGGCCTTTCTAGGGAGTTTTTCCTAGGGAGTTTTTCCTAGCCACCGTGCTTCTTTCACATGCTTTGCTTGCTGTTTGGGGTTTTAGGCTGGGTTTCTGTACAGCACTTTGAGAATATCAGCTGATGTACGAAGGGCTATATAAAAATAAATTTGATTTGATTTGATTTGATGTTGAGACTGGTGTTTTGTGGGTTCTATTTAATGAAGCTGCCAGTTGAGGACTTGCAAGGCATCTGTTTCTCAAACTAGTCACTCTAATGTACTTGTCCTCTTGCTCAGTTGTACACCGGGGTCTCCCACTCCTCTTTCTATTCTGGTTAGAGCCAGTTTGCGCTGTTCTGTGAAGGGAGTAGTACACAGCGTTGTACGATATCTTCAGTTTCTTGGCAATTTCTCGCATGGAATAGCCTTCATTTCTCAGAACAAGAATAGACTGACAAGTTTCAGAACAAAATTATTTGTTTCTGGCCATTTTGAGCCTGTAATCGAATGCTCCAGATGGTCAACTAGTCTAAATAAGGCCAGTTTTATTGCTTTTTTAATCAGAACAACAGTTTTCAGCTGTGCTAACATAATTGCAAAAGGGTTTTCTAAAAATCAATTAGCCTTTTGAAATAATAAACATGGATTAGCTAACACAACGTGCCACTGGAACACAGGAGTGATGGTTGCTGATAATGAGCCTCTGTACACCTATGTAGTTATTTCATAAAAATCTGCCGTTTCCAGCTACAATAGTCATTTACAACATTAACAATGTGTACACTGTATTTCTGATTAATTTTATGTTATTTTAATGGACAAAAAATGTGCTTTTCTTTCAAAAACAAGGAAATATCTAAGTGACCCCAAACTTTTGAACGGTAGTGTATGTATGTGTATGTATGTATGTATGTATGTATGTGTAGTGATGCAGACAATAACATTGATCCAATCTAGCTACAATATTAAAGCTTATCCAACCCTAAAAAAATGTAATAATAGAAAAATAGAAATAGAAAACAAAAAAGTGAAAAAGATAATAAACAGAAGTGAAACAAACTATTAAAAATTAACAGTAAACATTACACTCACAAAAGTTCCAATAGAATAAAGACGTTTCGAATGTCATATTATGTCAATATAAAGTGTTGTAATGACGTGCAAATACAGTGAGGGAAAAAAGTATTTGATCCCCTGCTGATTTTGTACGTTTGCAAACTGACAAAGAAATAATCAGTCTATAATTTTAATGGAAGGTTTATTTGAACAGTGAGAGACAGAATAACAACAAAAAAATCCAGAAAAACACATGTGAAAAATGTTATAAATTGATTTGCATTTTAATGAGGGAAATAAGTATTTGCCCCCTCTGCAAAACATTACTTATTACTTGGTGGCAAAACCCTTGTTGGCAATCACATAGGTCAGACGTTTCTTGTAGTTGACCACCAGGTTTGCACACATCTCAGGAGGGATTTTGTCCCACTCCTCTTTGCAGATCTTCTCCAAGTCATTAAGGTTTCGAGGCTGACGTTTGGGAACTCGAACCTTCAGCTCCCTCCACAGATTTTCTATGGGATTAAGGTCTGGAGACTGGCTAGGCCACTCCAGGACCTTAATGTGCTTCTTCTTGAGCCACTCCTTTGTTGCCTTGGCCGTGTGTTTTGGGTCATTGTCATGCTGGAATACCCATCCACGACCCATTTTCAATGCCCTGGCTGAGGGAAGGAGGTTCTCACCCAAGATTTGACGGTACATGGCCCCGTCCATCGTCCCTTTGATACGGTGAAGTTGTCCTGTCCCCTTAGCAGAAAAACACCCCCAAATCATAATGTTTCCACCTCCATGTTTGACGGTGGGGATGGTGTTCTTGGAGTCATAGGCAGCATTCCTCCTCCTCCAAACACGGCGAGTTGAGTTGATGCCAAAGAGCTCCATTTTGGTCTCATCTGACCACAACACTTTCACCCAGTTGTCCCTGAATCATTCAGATGTTCATTGGCAAACTTCAGACGGGCATGTATATGTGCTTTCTTGAGCAGGGGGACCTTGCGGGCGCTGCAGGATTTCAGTCCATCACGGCGTAGTGTGATACCAATTGTTTTCTTGATGACTATGGTCCCAGCTGCCTTGAGATCATTGACAAGATCCTCCCGTGTAGTTCTGGGCTAATTCCTCACCGTTCTCATGATCATTGCAACTCCATGAGGTGAGATCTTGCATGGAGCCCCAGGCCGAGGGAGATATACAGTTCTTTTGTGTTTCTTCCATTTGCGAATAATCGCACCAACTGTTGTCACGTTCTCACCAAGCTGCTTGGCGATGGTCTTGTAGCCCATTCCAGCCTTGTGTAGGTCTACAATCTTGTCCCTGACATCCTTGGAGAGCTCTTTGGTCTTGGCCATGGTGGAGAGTTTGGAATCTGATTGATTGATTGCTTCTGTGGACAGGTGTCTTTTATACAGGTAACAAACTGAGATTAGGAGCACTCCCTTTAAGAGTGTGCTCCTAATCTCAGCTCGTTACCTGTATAAAAGACACCTGGGAGCCAGAAATCTTTCTGATTGAGATGGGGTCAAATACCTATTTCCCTCATTAAAATGCAAATCAATTTATAAGATTTTTCACATGCGTTTTTCTGGATTTTTGTTGTTGTTATTCTGTCTCTCACTGTTCAAATAAACCTACCATTAAAATTATAGACTGATCATTTCTTTGTCAGTGGGCAAACGTACAAAATCAGCAAGGGATCAAATACCCTTTTCCCTCACTGTAGTTAAAGTACAAAAGGGAAAATAAATAATCATAAATATGGGCTGTATTTACAATGGTGTTTGTTCTTCACTGGTTGCCCTTTTCTTGTGGCAACAGATCACAAATCTTGCTGTTGTGATTGCACACTGTGGTATTTCACCCAATAGATATGGGAGTTTATCAAAATTGGATTTTGTTTTCGAATACTTTGTGGGTCTGTGTAATCTGAAGGAAATAAGTGTCTCTAATATGGGCATGCATTCGGCAGGAGTTTAGGAAGTGCAGCTCAGTTTCCATCTCATTTTGTGGGCAGTGCGCACATAGCCTGTCTTCTCTTGAGAGCCAGGTCTACCTTGGTGGCCTTTTTCAATAGCAAGGCTATGCTCACTGAGTCTGTAGATAGTCAAAGAGTTCCTTATTTTTGGGTCATTCATGGTGATCAATATACTGCCACTGTGTGCTCTCTGTTTTGGGTCAAATAGCATACTGTTTGTGTTCCAAGATGGTGTAGCAGTCAGTCGGCTTTGTTCTCGTCTTGTCGTGTCCCGTGTATATATCTTTAATATTTTTTTTCTTTGCATATATTTCAAAATGTATATTTTTCTTAACCTCAACTTCAACATGCTCTCCTGCAATCCGCCTCACCCAATGTGGTAAGGATCTGCTATTTTCTTTCTATTGAACCGGAACCCCCAACAGAAGCTAGCCAGCTAACTAGCTACTAGCTAGTAGTCAACTAGCCATTGCTAGCGGTCATCAGCTAACCTTTAGCCCGGACAACTCTTGCCAGTCTGCACAGCGCGACTCAAACTAGAGCAAATCTGACTTATTTTTCTCCATATCTCCGGTTTCCTACCGCAAGCTCTGAACCTTTTCACCTGGATCATCGCAGCTAGCTAGCTGCTATCCGAGTGGCCACTTCTGGGTAACGTCTCTGTCCCAAAGCAAGAACAATTAGCCTGGAGCTAGCCTTTGCTAGGCCCATCTCCCGGCATGCCGAAGAAGTCCATCAGCCACTCCTTGGGCTACAATACCTATTTTGCCAATTGGCCTGGACCCCTTTTAGTGCCGACACGGAGCCCTGCCGATCCATCACGACTGGACTACCGACGTAATCTGCCTGAGGGGGTTTTCAACTGGCTCCTCCTTCGCGACGTCCCCTGAATGCCCATCTGCTAGCCTGCTAGCCGCAGCCCGCTAACTGTCTAGAGCATATCGGACTGTTAGCTGAAGAGGCCCATCAGACAAATTGTTTGGCCGCTATACCTATTTTGCCAATTGGCCTGGACCCTTTTACCAAATGGAGCCCTGCTGATCCATCACGACTGGACTGCCGACGTAACAGCACGAGGGGGCTACAACAGACTTCTTCCATTGCGACATCCCTCTAAGGCCCTTCTGCTAGCTTGCTAGCCCCGGCCCGCTAGCTGTCTGAATCGCTGTGTCTCCATCCCGTCGAGCTACTCACTGGACCCCTATGATCACTCGGCTATGCATGCCTCTCCCTAATGTCAATATGCCCTGTCCATTGCTGTTTTGGTTAGTGTTTATTGCCTTATTTCACTGTAGAGCCTCTAGCCCTGCTCAACACACCTTAGCTAAGTTCCACCTCCCACACATGCGGTGACCTCACCTGGTTTAAATTATGTTTCTAGAGACAATATATCTCTCATCATCACTCAATGCATAGGTTTACCTCCACTGTATTCACATCCTACTATACCTTTGTCTGTACATTATGCCTTGAATCTATTCTTCCGCGCCCAGAAACCTGCTCCTTTTACTCTCTGTTCCGAACGTACTAGACGACCAGTTCTTAGAGCCTTTAGCTGTACCCTTACCCTACTCCTCCTCTGTTCCTCTGGTGATGTAGAGGTTAATCCAGGCCCTGCAGTGCCTAGCTCCACTGCCATTCTCCAGGCGCTCTCCTTTGTTGACTTCTGTAACTGTAAAAGCCTTGGTTTCATGCATATTAACATTAGAAGCCTCCTCCCTAAGTTTGTTTTATTCACTGCTTTAGCACACTCTGGCAACCCGGATGTCCTAGCCGTGTCTGAATCCTGGCTTAGGAAGACCACCAGAAACCCTGAAATTTCCATCCCTAACTGTAACATTTTCCGTCAAGATAAAACTGCCAAAGGGGGTGGAGTTGCAATCTACCCAGAGATAGCCCGCAGAGTTCTGTCTTACTATCCAGGTCTGTGCCCGAAACAATTTGAGCAGCACCAAGTCGGTACAAAAATTACAGACAAACAACATGAAAAACTACAAGTAATCTAGTAAAACCCCTAGAATTCACAAGAGTATAACAAAATCAAAAACAGCAAATTAAAAACATTGACAGGTCAGGGAATCAGTCTCAAGATCATTCATCAGTGATTTAAAAATACCAATCGGGACAAGTTCTTCCAGTTTAAAAGTATTTTGTAAGGCGTTCCAAGATGATGGCGCAGAGTACATAAAAGCCCTTTTACCAAATTCAGTTCGGACATTTGGAACAGTTAGCAGGATAAAGTCCAGCGAACGAAGAGAGTACCCACCACATTTCTGAACAATAAAAATGGCCAAATAAAAAGGTAGTAAACCCAAAATGGCTTTGTAAATAAAAGTATACCAGTGACTGAGCCTACGAGTGACTAGAGAAGGCCAGCCAAACCTGGTATACAAAGTGCAGTGGTGCATAAGGCTTTTGCAGTTTAAAATAAATCTCAAAGTGCCATGGTAAAGGGTATCAATTGATCTCAAACACTGAGCGTTCATATATAAAATATCCCCATAGTCTAGTAAAGGCATAAATGTAGCTGATACTAGCCTCCTTGTTTCAAAAGAAAAACAGGCCTTATTTCTAAAATAAAATCCCAATTTCAGCTTCAATTTTTTTGTAAGTTGTTGAATATGCATTTTAAAAGAGAAGCCATCATCAATCAAAATTCCAAGATATTTATATGAGGTTACAACCTCAATCTCCTTGCCCTGACAGGTAGTAATAGGTGAAAGGTTCAGAGGTCTATTTCTTGCTTTAGAAAACACCATTAGTTTAGTTTTGTCAGCATTGAGGATAAGCTTCAATTGACACAAGGTATGTTGAACAGTATAAAAAGCAGTTTGCAAGTTCTGGAAAGCTTTTGTAAGAGACGAGGCACAACAGTAAATAACAGTTTCATCAGCATAAAAATGAAGTTGCGCATTTTGGACATTTTTGTCTAAATGATTTATATAAATAGTGAATAAGCGAGGACCAAGAACAGAGCCTTGGGGAACACCATTAAAGACAGACAATTTAACAGACATAAGCCCATCAAATTGAGTGCACTGAGTTCTATCAGACAGATAGTTAACAAACCATGCAACTGCATGCTCTGAAAGACCTACACTCAACAATCTCTGCCTTAGTATAGCATGATCAACTGTATCAAAAGCCTTAGAGAGATCAATCAAAAGTGAGACACAATGCTGTTTTTTGTCAAGAGCTTCAGTAATATCATTTAAAACCTTCATGGCTGCTCTAATTGTGCTATGCTTCTTCCTGAAAGCCGATTGGTACATTGATAAAATAGAGTTAGTAAATAAAAACTAAATAAATACACCTCTACTGTCTTCAACCAGGATCTCAGCGATCACTGCCTAATTGCCTGTGTCCGTAATGGGTCTGAGGTCAAACAACCACCCCTCATCACTGTCAAACGCTCCCTAAAACACTTCAGCGAGCAGGCGGTTCTAATCGACCTGGCCGGGTATCCTGGAAGGATAAAACATTTCAAACAACATTCCTAATCCAAATGTATGTATCCTAAAACGTAAATAATCGATCAAATTTAAGATGGGAAATACTGTGCTCAATACCTGACTAAAACAAAGTGAAGCACGTTCCAGGTAGTGCGTACCAAAACATTAGAGTGCACCTGGAGTGACACATGGAAATAACAGGGCTACTTCTTAATTTCTCAAAGGAAAAACATCAACCAATTTCTAAAGACTGTTGACATCTAGTGGAAGCCATAGGAACTGCAAGCATATTTCTAATAAAAGGGATTGCCATAGAAAACTAATGGAAAACAGATTGAGCTCCAAAAATGTTTTCCCTGGATGGATTGTGCTCGGGGTTTCTTCTGCCAAATCAGTTCTGTTATACTCACAGACATTATTCAAACAGTTTTAGAAACTTCAGTGTTTTCTATCCAAATCCACTAATAATATGCATATCCTAGCTTCTGGGCCTGAGTAGCAGGCAGTTTACTTTGGGCACACTTTTCATTCGGACGTGAAAATACTGCCCCCTAGCCCAAAGAGGTTTTAAATAAGCATGCCCCATTCAAAAAATGTTGAACCAGGAACAGATATAGCCCTTGGTTCACTCCAGACCTGACTGCCCTTGACCAACACAAAAACATCCTGTGGCGTGCTGCATTAGCATCGAATAGCCCCCGCGATATTCAACTTTTCAGGGAAGTTAGGAACCAATATGCACAGGCAGTTAGGAAAGCAAAGGCTAGCTTTTTCAAACAGAAACACAAACTCCAAAAAGTTCTGGGACACTGTAAAGTCCATGGAGAATAAGAGCACGTCCTCTCAGCTGCCCACTGCACCTCCTTCACCCAAATCCAGATAGCTGATGTTCTGAAAGAGCTGCAAAATCTGGACCCCTACAAATCAGCCGGGCTAGACAATTTGGACCCTCTCTTTCTAACATTATCTGCCTAAATTGTTGCAACCCCTATTACTAGGCTGTTCAACCGCTCTTTCGTATTGTCTGAGATCCCCAAAGATTGGAAAGCTGCCGCGGTCATCCCGTTCTTCAAAGGGGGAGACACTCTAGACTGAAACTGTTACAGACCTATATCTATCCTACCCTGCCTTTCTAAGGTCTTCGAAAACCAAGTTAACAAACAGATTACCGACCATTTCGAATCCCACCGTACCTTCTCCGCTATGCAATCTGGTTTCCAAGCATGTCATGGGTGCACCTCAGCCACGCTCAAGGTCCTAAACAATATCATAACCGCCATCGATAAAAGACAATACTGTGCAGCCGTATTCATCGACCTGGCCAAGGCTTCCGGCTCTGTCAATCACCACATTCTTATCGTCAGACTCAACAGCCTTGGTTTCTCAAATGACTGTCTCGCCTGGTTCACCAACTACTTCTCAGACAGAGTTCAGTGTGTCAAATCGGAGGGCTTCTTGTCCGGAGCTCTGGCAGTCTCTATGGGGCTGCCACAGGGTTCAATTCTCGGGCCGACTCTTATCTCTTTATACATCAATGATGTCGCTCTTGCTGCGGTGATTCTCTGATCCACCTCTATGCAGATGACACCATTCTGTATACTTCTGGCCCTTCTTTGGACACTTTAATTAACCTCCAGACGAGTTTCAATGCCATACAACTCTCCTTCCGTGGCCTCCAACTGCTCTTAAATGCAATTAAAACTAAATGCATGCTCTTCAACCGATCGCTGCCCGCACCTGCCCGCCTGTCCAGCATTACTTCTCTAGACGGTTCTGACTTAGAATATGTGGACAGCTACAAATACCTAGGTGTCTGGTTAGACTGTAAACTCTCCTTCCAGACTCACATTAAGCATCTCCAATCCAAAATTAAATCTATAATCGGCTTCCTGTTTCACAACAGAGCATCCTTTGCTCATGCTGCCAAACATACCCTCGTAAAACTGACTATCCTACTGATCCTTGACTTCGGCAATGTTATTTATAAAATAGCCTCCAACACTCTACTCAGCAAATTGGATGCAGTCTATTACAGTGCCATCCATTTTGTCACCAAAGCCCCATATACTACCCACTACTGCGACCTGTATGCTCTCATTGGCTGCCCCTCGCTTCATATTCATCGCCAAACCTACTGGCGCCAGGTCATCGATAAGCCTTTGCTAGGTAAAGCCCCGCCTTATCTCAGCTCACTGGTCACCATAGCAGCACCCTCCCGTAGCACGCGCTCCAGCAGGTATATTTCACTGGTCACCGCCAAAGCCAATTCCTCCTTTGGCCACCTTTCCTTCCAGTTCTCTGCTGTCAATGACTGGAACGAACTGCAAAAATCACTGAAGCTGGAGACTCATATCTCCCTCACTAACTTTAAGCACCAGCTGTCAGAGCAGCTCACAGGTCACTGCACCTGTACATAGCCCATCTGTAAATAGCCCATCCAACTACCTCATCACATACTGTTTTTTATTTTATTTATTTTGCTCCTTTGCACCCCAGCATCTCTACTTGCACACTCATCTTCTGCACATCTATCACTCCAGTGTTTAATTGCTATATTGTAATTATTTCGCCACTATGGCCTATTTATTGCCTTACCTCCCTTATCCTACCTCCTTTGCACATACTGTATATAGACTTTTTCTATTGTATTATTGACTGTATGTTTGTTTATTCCATGTGTAACTCTGTGTTGTTGTTTGTGTCGCAATGCTATGATTTATGTTGGCCAGATCACAGTTGTAAATGAGAACTTGTTCTCAACTAGCCAGCTGGTTAAATAAAGATGAAATAAAATAAATAAAAATTCTAGTTTGCTCAGTTTTTTGCAAGTTCTTTCTATTGTGTCAAGCAATTATCTTTTAGTTTTTTCATGATTTAGTTGAGTTTGGTTAGGGCGCTCTTTTCCAGGTTCATTTTTCAAATTTAATGCTCTTTTCTGGATTTTGATCATTTGCGGGTATTGGCCTAATTCTGCTCTGCATGCATTATTTGGTGTTTTACGTTGTACACAGAGGATATTTTTTACGAATTCTACATGCAAGTCTCAATTTGGTGTTTTTCCCATTTTGTGAATTCTTGTTTGGTGAGTGGACCCCAGACCTCACCACCATGAAGGGCAATGGGTTCTATAACTGATTCAAGTATTTGTAGCCAGATCCTAATTGGTATGTCGAATTTCATGTTCCTTTTGAAGGCCCTTCTTTCCTTGTCTCTCAGATCATTCACAGCTTTGTGGAAGTTACCTGTGGCCCTGATGTTTAGGCCGAGGTATATATCATTTTTTGTGTGCTCTAGGGCAATGGTGTCTAGATGGAATTTGTATTTGTGGTCCTGGCAACTGGACCTTTTTTGGAAGACCGTTATTTTTGTCTTACTGAGATTGACTGTCAGGGTTCAGGTCTGACAGAATCTGTGCAGAAGATCTAGGTGCTGTTGTAGGCCCTCCTTGGTTGGTGACAGCAGCATGAGATCATAGTCAAACAGTAGATATTTGACTTCAGATTCTAATAGGGTGAGGCCGGGTGCTGCAAACTGTTCTAGTGCCCTCACCAATTCGATTATATATATTTTGAAGAAATGTATGTTTTTCCGCGTACACCACTTTCCATCAATTTGTAAAGCAGACCCACATGCTAAATTTAGTTGAATGTTTTTTTAAATCATGAAAGCACGAGAAGACTTTGCCTTTGTTTTGGTTAGTTTTTTTGTCAATTAGGGTGTGCAGGGTGAATATGTGGTCTGTCGTACGATCATTTGGTAAAAAGCCAATTTGACATTTGCTCAGTACATTGTTTTCGCTGAGGAAATAAACTCAGCAAAAAAAGAAACGTCCCTTTTTGAGGACCATGTCTTTCAAAGATAATGCGTAAAAATCCAGATAACTTTACAGATCTTCATTGTAAAGGGTTTAAACTCTGTTTCCCATGCTTGTTCAGTGAACCATAAACAATTAATGAACATGCACCTGTGGAACGGTCATTAAGACACTAACAGCTTACAGACGGTAGGCAATTAAGGTCACAGTTATGAAAACTTCGGACACTAAAGAGGCCTTTCTACTGACTCTGAAAAACACCAAAATAAAGATGCCCAGGGTCCCTGCTCATCTGCATGAACATGCCTTAGGCATGCTGCAAGGAGGCATGAGGACTGTAGATGTGGCCAGGGCAATACATCTCACTGTACTGTGAGATGCCTAAGACAGCGCTACAGGGAGACAGGACGGACAGCTGATCATCCTTGTAGTGGCAGACCACGTATAACTACACCTGCACAGGATCGGTACATCCAAACATCACACCTGCGGGACAGGTACAGGATGGCAACAACAACTGCCCGAGTTACACCAGGAATGCACAATCCCTCCATCAGTGCTCAGACTGTCCGCAATAGGCTGAGAGAGGCTGGATTGAGGGCTTGTAGGCCTGTTCTAAGACAGGTGCTCACCAGACATCACCGGTAACAACGTCGCCTATGGGCACAAACCCACCATCGCTGGACCAGACAGCACTGGCAAAAAGTGCTCTTCACTGACGAGTCGCGGTTCTGTCTCACCAGGGGTGATGGTCGGATTTGCGTTTATCGTCGAAGGAATGAGCGTTTCACCGAGGCCTGTACTCTGGAGCGGGATCGATTTGGAGGTGGAGGGTCCTTCATGGTCTGGGGCGGTGTGTCACAGCATCATCGGACTGAGCTTGTTGTCGTTGCAGGCAATCTCAATGCTGTACGTTACAGGGAAGACATCCTCCTCCCTCATGTGGTACCCTTCCTGCAGGCTCATCCTGACACGACCCTCCAGTACGACAATGCCACCAGCCATACTGCTCATTCTGTGTGTGATTTCCTACAATCAGGAATGTCAGTGTTCTGCCATGGCCAGCGAAGAGCCCGGATCTCAATCCCATTGAGAACATCTGGGACCTATTGGATTGGAGGGTGAGGGCTAGAGCCATTTCCCCCAGAAATGTCCAGGAACTTGCATGTGCCTTGGTGGAAGAGTGGGGTAACATCTCACAGCAAGACCTGGCAAATCTGGTGCAGTCCATGAGGAGGAGATGCACTGCAGTACTTAATGAAGCTGGTGGCCACACCAGAAACTGACTGTTACTTTTGATTTTGACCCCCCCCCCCTTTGTTCAGGGACACATTACTCCATTTATGTTAGTCACATGTCTGTGGAACTTGATCAGTTTATGTCTCAGTTGTTGAATCTTGTTATGTTCATACAAGTATTTACACATGTTAAGTTTGCTGAAAATAAACGCAGTTGACAGTGAGAGGATGTTTCTTTTTTTGCTGAGTTATATGAGTCTGCAGTTAATGATAATGCAGAGGATTTCCCCAAGGTTGCTGTTGACGCATATCCCCTGTAGTTATTGGGGTCAAATTTGTCTCCACTTTTGTGGATTCGGGTGATCAGTCTTTGGTTCCAAATATTTGGGAAGATGCCAGAGCTGAGGATGATGTTAAAGAGTTTAAGTATAGCCCATTGGAATTTGTGGTCTGTATATTTTATCATTTCATTTCGGATACAATCAACACCACAGGCCTTTATGGGTTGGAGGGTTTGTATTTTGTCCTGTAGTTCATTCAATGTAATTGGACAATCCAGTGGGTTCTGGTAGTCTTTAATAGTTCATTCTAGGATTTGTATTTGATCATGTATATGTTTTTGCTGTTTGTACTTTGTTATAGAGCCAAAAAGATTGGAAAAGTGGTTTATCCATACATCTCCATTTTGTATAGACAACTCTTCGTGTTATTGTTTGTTTAGTGTGTTCCAATGTTTCCAGAAGTGGTTAGATTCTATGGATTCCTCAATTACATTGAGCTGATTTCTGACGTGCTGTTCCTTCTTTTTCTGTAGTGTATTTCTGTATTGTTTTAGTGATTCACCATAGTGAAAGCGTAGGTTCAGGTTTTCTTGGTCTCTATGTTTTTGGTTGGATAGGTTTCTCAATTTCTTTCTTAGGTTTTTGCATTCTTCATCAAACCACTTGTCATTGTTGTTAATAATTTCTTAGGTTGTCTGGTTGACATTTTTAGATTTGATAGAGAAGCTGAGAAGTCAAATATTCTGTTTAGGTTTTCTATTGCCAAGTTTACACCTTCACTATTACAGTGAAACAGTTTGTTCAAGAAATTGTCTAGAAAGGAATGAATTTTGCCTAATAGTTTTTTGGTCGATTTCCACACTACTTTCCTTCCAGATATAGCATTTCTTAATACTATTCAGTTCCTTTGGCTTTGATGCCTCATGACTGAGCAAAGCTCTGTTCAAGTAGAATGTGATTTTGTTGTGATCTGATAGGGGTGGCAGTGGACTGACTGTGAACGCTCTAAGAGACTCTGTGTTGAGGTCAGTGATAAAGTAGTATACAGTACTACTGCCAAGAGATGAGCTATCGGTGTACCTACCATAGGAGTCCCCTCGAAGCCTACCATTGACTATGTACATACCCAGCGTCCGACAGAGCTGCTGGAGTTGTGACCCGTTTTTGTTGGTTATGTTGTTGTAGTTGTGCCTAGGGGGCATATGGTGGAGGGAATGCTGTCACCTCCAGGTAGGTGTTTGTCCCCCTGTGTGCCGAGGGTGTCAGGTTCTTGTCCAGTTCTGGCATTTAGGTCACCACAGACTAGTACATGTCCCTGGGCCTGGAAATTGTTGATCTCCCCTTCCAGGATGGAGAAGCTGTCATCGTTAAAGTATGGGGATTCTACTGGGGAGATGTAGGGGGCACACATGAGGACATTTTTCTCTGTTGAGATAATTTCCTTATTAATTAAGAGCCAGATGTAAAACGTTCCTGTTTTGACTAATTGAATATAGTGGGTTAGGTCTGCTCCATAGCAAATTTGCATACCCCCTGAGGCTCTTCCCTGTTTCACACCTGGTAGTTTGGTGGATGGAACTACCAGCTCTCGTTAACCTAGAGGGAAACCAGTGTGTCTGTCTCCTTTATACCATGT
Organism: Salmo salar; assembly: GCF_965601325.2. Lineage (NCBI taxonomy): Eukaryota > Metazoa > Chordata > Actinopteri > Salmoniformes > Salmonidae > Salmo > Salmo salar. The sequence continues at coordinate 92,342,706 of NC_138291.1, read as the reverse complement.
TTCTTGTAGGATGGCAATGTCTGCATTTCCAATTTCTTTGATGAAGTCTGGGTTCCTGATCTTTTGGCCAAAGGCAGATGACCACAGACCTTGTATAGTTCAGGATGAGATAGTAAAAGCTTTGTGTTCCATAGTGTCTAGTGTTGTTTTGTGTGGTTTAGGCCCGAACCATCACAGTAGGTGTGAGCAGAGCATGTTGAGCATCTGATACATAGCTCTTAGGTCGCAGGATGGAGCTTGGGCGGGTGTAATAGTGGGGGACTGGGCCTGTTGCTTTGCTCATGGCCTGGGCATATGTCCTGCTGTCATGTTGAGGTCCTTGCCGCAGGGGTGGGGGTCATGGGGTGGGCAGAAGGGGCATAGGTCTGATATGGGGGATGCCTATATAGAGTGTGGCCAGGGTTTGCTTGGGGTGGTCTTAGCTGGTTGGGGTGTGGCTGGTGATGCTGTGGTCTGGGTGTAGGTGCTCTTGGCGTGGGTTCTCCTGGTGCAGGTCCTTCAGGAGGGGGTCTTGCAGGTCTGGGAGGGTGTCTCGCTGGTCTGGGCAGGGTGTCTGTTGCTCTCTCTCTCTTTTTCAATTCAATTCAATATAAATTTAAGGGGCTTCATTGGCATGGGAAACATATGTTTACATTGCCAAAGAAAGTGAAATAAATAATAAACAAAAGTGAAATTAACAATAAAAAAATGTACATTAAACATTACACTCACAAAAGTTCCAAAAGAATAAAGACATTTCAAATGTCATTCGTTGTCCTTTTCTTGTTACAACAGGTCACAAATCTTGCTGCTGTGATTGCACACTGTGGTATTTCACCGAATAGATATGGAAGACAGAGCAAGCGTTCCTCCCAACCGGTAGTGTAGGGGTTAATCTCCTGACGTCATTATTCCTGGGGCGGTGACCAGTTTATGCTCGAGGGGGACAGGGAAAGAAAGCCTGGCTATCAAGACTCAGGTCCTACTTTTAAACGCAATTTTTAACAACACGTTCAAAATCTATTTCGAGGCGCACACTTAGAAAGTTTTTAAAAAATATTTTTCAATTGTCTTGTACTGGATTGCATTGTTACGCAAAGGTACACTTATTAGTAAAAGGCGAATGGACTTTGGGTTGGTGTCTTTTTTGCTTTCGTTTCCTGACATTTATTTGTGTGGTGAATCCATATGGGTATTAGCTATATGGGTTGTATTCTCCATAATGGCGAGTAGTTGATCATCAGTATTTTATCCTTTAGTGCGCCAAATCGCGCCTTTTACACAGAAACTCGTCGGAACAGTTTAAACCTGATCAAAGGTCTGCGACGGGCGCATGTAAACGCCATGGACTTTTACGCATGTGCTAAATAGTTAGGGGTTGCTTATAACTCAGACCGTGTCTGTTTGTCTGTTTGTCATCTTTGAAATGGGCACAACAATGTGCTTCTGGAAGTCTGAAAATCTTGACATGCTTGCGGTAGGACGCGTGCTGGAAGAGAGGGGTTGTGCCGAAACGTGGGAGTTTTTCTGCTACCAGTAGTTTGATAGTAGTGGGGTCCTTTTAGAGGCAAGAAAATGTGCCAATTCTGACCGGATGATCCGGGACTCGATGTTAACAAACTAGCCATCTTTCCAAGCAGGGGAAGGCTTTTCTCTCAATATCTCTGTCTCAGATCCCTTCATATCCGGCACGACTAGAGTCAGATATTTAAACAAAACAATAATGGCACGGGGAAGGTGTGTTTTCGGTATGTGTGTGTTGGGAAGGTGGGGGGGCATACATGTTTACGGTCGGGCCCCCACCCCTAATAAAAAAGGCACCAAAGCTCTATAGCTCTGTCCTGGACCAGGAGGGAGAAATGGGTATTGCGTTACGTTAGTGTTCATCAATTTTCTGTTTAATGTCAGCGCGCGAGCTTCATTGTGGCTGAGGGACGCGTCATCCAGCCATAAATTTGCGATTATACAGCATCGAGGATACTGTTCAAACGGATTCCGTCTCGCGCGCACACAGGCACAGGATCCGGTGTTTCTAGAACACTACGTTTAGAGTTCGAGTGAACGGAAAACCCCAGTGACTTCAGAAGTTATTTATTTGGAATAAACAATCCTAGGAAAGGTTAATTAATGCGATTATCGTTGAATAAATCAGTGATTTTATGATAGGCTAGTTTATAGTTAGATTACACTCGCAGGAATTTAAGTCTGTTTGAGGATTTAAAACTTCAGGAGGGTACGGTTTTAGGCCTACACCTTATCTATCTTTTTGTTTTATTCTCCTTTCTACATAAATCCGATCCCCTGTGTTATGAATACAGTTTTGTAGCGGACTGATGTTTTTATAGGTAGGTGTTTTCTACTTTACACATTTTGATTCATAATTTTCACTGTTAATTACAGAATACAAACAAACGGCTGTATTTTGCACGGATGTCGTTTTAAAACGTTGATTAACTCTGACATAACGGCTTGAATAGACAGGCGTGTTTTAGACTGGTTTAGATGTTTTTATGTTGTCATACACGTTTCCAATTAGGGTATGCCTTGTTTAAATTGATTGCAAACGCTGTAAAGACATGAATTAAAATCACAACACATGATTTATTTATCTATACTGAAATACTTGTAATGTTTTACATTGCAGTTTTTATCAAATACATTGCTGCTCATTGTATACGATTCAAATATGCACTTTTGCCGATTCTAACCCATCAAAAAGGAGTTTAGCATGCATTTATTTTCGCACAGTCTCTAGCAGCTGAAATATAACATTCGTAGTAACAACCTTGTGCCAATTGTCCCAGAGTTGCTATTTATTCACCTCTTATAGCACAACCTGTATGGCAAATTTGGAATGCAACTGGTCCTTTTCCTGTCCTGTATTTGCACATTGAAACATTTGACATTTTGACCACCTTTATTATAGACTACCTAAATCACATCGGATGACGTTAGAGTATGCCTATTAGTGGGGCCTACATACACAGATCAAGTAGCCTGTGTTGTAATTCATCTGTAGCCAACTTTTAGGTTTGGATATGACTGTGTGAACCAATAAGTGTATTTCGGCCTCATTTAAAAGATAGAATATTGAAAATCTTTACTGATTCGGCATGGTTTTGGCGGGGAGCACATATCTTTGTGTTAACTGAATAGACAAAGTTGTAATGTATGGTTATATGCCAGGGACTTTATCCTCCAGAAAACATTTCATATGGATTGTTTATTATTAAGGTACTTGGTCACACACACTCCTAGTCGAGAAAGACAGGACGAGGCCTATAGAGGTTGTGATGCCTAACCATCCAAGTTTGTAAAGACGGTTTGTTGCTTTCTTCGCGCAATTGGGTCCTTAAAATAATTATATATATATTAATGGTGATGCGATGAGTTGATGCGGATCTGATTAACATAAAACAGTATCTGCATCATCTGCGAAAATAACAGCTCGCTGATTCCTGAATCCCCATCACACACACACACACACACTTATTTAAAATATCAGTGGGCGAAGAAATGTTCAGTTCTTATTGTTGCTTATTTCCTGAAGTTGGGAGAGATTTAACCCAGAGATAGTAAACAATTTGCATGTCGACATTTTGTTACTCCGTTGTCTTAGCACATTGAGGTTTCATGCAGATACTGTTTTATGTATGTTATCTGTCAGAGTGGGAGAAGCCTTAGTGATTTGACAATTATTGATTAGCTAATACAACATGCAATACATTTGTGGCATAAGGCCTTAAGTGACAAATGTTTTATATTATATTTTGTAGTTTCACATCCACAACAACTCAAATTAATTGTACAGTTTAAATTGTAAAACATAATTTCAATATAAAATGATCCATCAATAATACATTTGATTCGTGCCTACATTAATTACCAATTAATGAATTCTGACATGTAATAATGATGACGTTTTGAAATGAACCAACTACATGCTTCAACAATTAAAGGCCCAGTGCAGTCAAAAACTAGATATACCTGTGTTTTATATATATTTCCACACTCTGAGGTTGGAATAATGCCATGAAATTGTGAAAATTATGATAATGCCCTTTTAGTGTAAGAGCTGTTTGAAAAGATGGAGGTGGAATAGAGTTTTGCCCTGCCTGGTGAAATCACCAGGCGGTAAATGAGTTAATAGACCAATAGAAAGAGAGTTCCAAACCTCTCTGCCAAAAAGAGCTCGTTTTCAGTCTCCCCTCCCCACTCAGACCACTCCCACACAGTCCTGGTCACATTATTGCTTGCTCTTTGCTCTTTGCTAATAAGCTATTTTTGTTTATTTTTGACCATTTTCATTGAAAACAATCACTGTAAGGTACTTAATTGTTATTGAGATAAAAGCGGCTGCATTGGACCTTTAATATGTTTCATTATATAAATGATGACATTTTATAATGAACCACACATGATCCAGTAGGCTCCACCGGCTTATACTTTGACCTTAAATCGATAAAACAATAGTTTGAGCCAACCAAAGCTTTTAACATGTTCATGTTGTTATAGTAGCCTTTTATTTTGCGTAGTTTGACGTTTAGCTTCTTCTATAAAAACCTGTCATAATGAAGGAGGCATGTGACATGTATAGCAGGTTTGCTTCTATCGATAACCGCCCAAGTCTACTGGCTTCAATATTACATATGATCATAGCTGGCTTCCTGCGCAATGATGTTTATCTGGTAGGCCTATAACCAATTGTGATGTTCTGGTAGCCTGTCGGCGTATAGTAACAATATATTGCCATCTAATAACACAGATATTCTATCCAGTCATGCACTTATTGTATTCAATTGCACGTTTAACTTTGAGGTGGGAAATATTCATTTTTTCCCCTCGTTGTCATCGACGACCTCGAGACTGCGAAACGCTTGCCTTGACCATTGGCTTTACCTTCAACTTAAGCCTAGACTTTATTCATCTGTCCACATAAGAACGAGCCTCTTCTTTATCCTCTTCCCCCTCCTCGCCGTCCTCCTGCAATTGAAAATCATGGCATAGCATATCTCACATCTTCTGTAATCGCAGGCCTAAACAAATCGTGCCCGATCATGTTGTGTGTGTTGAGAGTGTGTGGGTGTGAAGCCAGGGATGTCATATTTTTCACTTGGTCATATTTTATATGACGCAAGTGTAAAAAGCTTTTTTCTTTGTAGACCCACCCCATGGCCATTCCCCTCCTTGTTCTCCGTTGAGAAGGGAACGCTAATTTGCTTCCCCTGGTCGAAGGATGCCAGTAAAACTGCTCGAACCCTAATTAACGATAACGATAGCTTTGCTGTGAGTCTACGAGGTGTCCAGATGAAAGCACGTTTTAACTTGTAGGTATAGGTCTTTCGTCCATATTGGAAACCTCTTCACACGTCAGCCACATGTGTTCGTGTATCTCCGGTATATTTAATCCCATTATATGTGTCCATGTCTACGGACAGTGCTGTAGCACTGTTATGGCCTAAACTGCGATTCCTATCTGTGTTGCCGTCCCGTTCAAGGGTTTAATTTAGGTTTTATGCATGCTTAAGCAAGCTACGCTATTGGAGGATTGACGGAACATCCCGGTAGCCTAATACAGGTAACCTAATATACTCTACAGTCTACACGGGGGCTTTAGAAGGCTGCTTCATGTATGTTCAAATGCTGATAATGAGGACGTGTTACACGATGACGACCTCGGTAATGGATGGCATTCTGCAGCCTAAACCCATTGTTGTTTGGCAAGATGTCGAAAAGCAGAAACAAGCTGGCAATCTGCAAGTTTGCGATAAAAAAAGGTATGTTGTCCATGACATTAACAATTTATTTATAATGTTTTGTGGTTCATTTCACTTTGTTGACTTGTAATATAATTCACTCGCCGCTGAAAATGTAGATCTTGGCTATTTTGGGTGGTCACCAAAATACATTAATGTGCAAGAAGTATTCAGCCAATATACATTTGTAAAAATGAGGTTCAAGAAAACATTTCTTATTTAAAAAAAAATATGTTTATAATAAGCTGAAGAAAAACAACTCAATACTGCTAACATTGGAGATATTTGGTTGCCAACCATTCCGTTGCTGTAGCGTGTGGCCCGTTCTTTATGTTTTAGGTCACGTTGCTTTTATGTAGGCCAAAGTTCTAGTCCATCATGTCATATTTTGTGTCCTCACCATGGTTTTGGGGACCTGCACATTGGGTGCATTAGGCTATAGCCTACCAAAGTTGAATTTATTGATAGATGTAGGCCTAAAAACACACAAACTGAAAAGTTGCTGAGTTGCAGTCTCCACACACCCTTGTTGACCACTAAAACCATCAAAATATAGGGCTTAACGTGTATAAGCTACTCCCATAGCTCCAGACATAACCTGCACATACATTTAATACCTTTTTTTCACTAAATGTTATAAATGTAGTGTTATAAATGTTATACATGTTATACATGTGGTAATATCCGCAGAGAGATTTCAATAAATTGAATTTCTATATTTCAGTCGGTGAGTAATTTCATCCATGTCTCGGAGGTATCAGGCTATGCATTTAACTTGTTAAGGCGTTTCCCTTGTGAAAGGCCCTGTTTGGAATTCGTCATCATTAAGGGACATCAGGAATATTTTCGTGAGAATAGAATTGTTGCCCGCTATAGAGGGCCTCTCGTAGAGACCTCCAGTTGGCCCTCATTTACCTCCCCGGGCAGTCAGTGATTCCCGTCGACTGCAAATTGCGCTGATAAATATGTAGCTATACCCGCACTAAGTTCTTTCAGCTTTACCTTAGGGCCAACGCACCTATACGTGACACCCCTTATTTATTTAGAATACTCTGTCCTTTTACACTGACACGGGCGCACATGCTACAAGCAGCAAGCTCCCTTTACATACAGAGATTGCCTCGAGCGCTGAGGCGAGCGAACTGTGCAGCGCGGACGTTCTTTGGTTCTAGATGGTCATGGTGAGAACGCAGGTCAAACAGAAAGACGCTCTTCTCTCCAGCGGAAATGAAAACTCCAGCCTGGGTTTTTGGAAGTGGGCCTTTCCTTGCGAAAAAGCGCACCGCTCTATTAGTTTGGGTGTGAGAGGGGAAGGGAAGGGGGGAAAGTGTCAGTCAAGAACGCTTCATTGCTCGAGGACAATCCCTCGCGCAGGACCGGTCTGTTTCAAGAGCAATCAGTCAATCCGCATTAATTATCCGCGCGCCCCCTCGGTATAGGGTAGATCGCGCTGGCACACGGACGAGAGAGAAATGAGAAGAGAAAATAAAAGAGTGTGTGTGCGTGTGCGTGTGTGTGTGTTATGCTTTCTATACACATCGAGCAGGCGAGCACCCACCCAACCCCCCACCTTTTAAGTGAAAAAGAACCAATACAAATCAGGCAGTAAAGGGCTTTTTCTTGTCACTAAATAAATTAAATGCAGATTTCTGTTTTAAGTGCGGGACCCTTTTTGTGAAGCTAGGAACATAATTCTGTATTGTCCCGTTGTCATTAGTTTTAAAGACAACCGTGCTAGAGAATGGAATGGGAGCGTGAGGTTGGAAGGTGATTTCTTCGGGGGAAATCACAACGATATTAATGATTTTTTTTTAAATTGTATCTGTAGAGGAAGGCGCCTCTGTTTATCACTGAGCATGCACCTCCTAACTCAATGAAAGAATGACATTTAGGTTGAATAGAAACTGCTGCCTATATATCCGACATTACAGTGGTTTTACGAATGTAGTATCTCACGGGCTTCGTCTGTTTTTATCAGCCTAATCGGCACTATATTTGGCACATTTGGGGCGGCACAAGTTTGTCCTCGGAATATCGATGATCAGATTTGGACCTTTCCCACTTGGCACAGACGTCAATTCAACATCTATTCCACGTTGGTTCAACTTAATTTAATTGAAAAGACGTGGAAACAACGTTGATTCAACCAGTGTGTGCCCAGTGGGTTTAGTCAAAGCGTAGAGATCGTGTGTGTCTGTGGGGGATGACGACGACTCCAACCCATCGACAGGCCACTGGGGGTCAGGACCCATGGAATGCGGTGTGCATATGTAGGGTGCAGGGTGAGGGTGCAGGGTGAGCGAACGATTCAGTTACGGATTATGCGCAAAAATCTATTAGTTTTTATATTATTTTATTTATTAATTAATTTGTTGCAATACATAAAATACTAATTTCTAAGCTACATTTATTTGCATTGCCGTTGTCCAGGACAGACAATTTTGGATGTTGTTTGATACTGCTGGTCAGATGTTGGGATTGGGGTGTTTGTTGTGGTTTTACCAAAAGGAGATTGATTGAATAATGCAGATATCAAAAGTACAAATCTAATATTTTTTTCTGTCTGTCTGCTCATTAGATCTACCCCAGAAATGCAGAGATATCAGCTTTGTCTGGGATTTTTATGTTGTCTAAATTATGGTTTTGCAGTCAATTATATCATGATTATTTTATGGGTACATTACCTCTTTCTTTTTTTTAGCAGTTAGACCTAAGAACATTTATAACATGTCAGTCAAATGTCACCAGTGTTATAACCTTGAGTAATAAACTATGATATTTTACATACATTTTCATTACTATTATCATTAGGCTAGTATTATTAACCTGTGTTTAATCAGTTAATTTAATTATGAAATCCTTCACCAATAAAGCAATATAGGACCGTTCTGAATTACAAGAGATTGGATTTAGCCTATTCTTAGAGAGAACATGTTTCTAAAAATGTTTCTCTGTCATTATTTTCCACCTTTATTGATATAGACTATTGTTTATGTTTTCTTGTAGCAAACAATGTATGTAGCTAATCCCAATTCATGGTAACAAGTAAACCAACACCCATGTGAGGTGTCCTTGAACAGTTATGGTAATAATCCAATTTGCGATTGTAATTTATTTAAAAACGGAAATATCCACTTACTTTAGCATGGTTACTGAATAGCTGCAATAAAAACGTACACGAACGTTTTAGAAACACGGATGTATTGGACACGAGTCCAACGTTTTCTACCACATAATCACTCTCGCGCTCCATCTCCGCGTGTTTCTTGGAAAAACAGCATTTTCATTTCCAATAAGAGCTAAATAGTTGTTTCCTGTCATAGAAGCCATTTTACCTTCCATTTTCTCTATGTAACGTTGTTATTCCATCGCATTAATCCGCAATTCTAGCCTCTACGTTTAATACAACATGTAATTTCCCCCTTTTTAACGTATTCCCTTTGATTTAGTCACTCTTGACACCACTTTTGCTCTGGGGCCAACGGGGTTCGCCGTGGGGGCGCCTTGAAACAGCCACTCCTTATCTCCTTTCATCATTCAACCCGGGGCCGCCTTGAAACCGCAGGGCCAGTAATTGCTTTTTTCAGTCAGCCCAGTGCGGACTGGCCAGCAGCCAATCAGAGCCTTGTTTACACTTTGTGATTGACAGCTCTCTGGCAACATGCCAACCAATCAGACACTTTACACAGACCGAAGGCTGGAGTTTTAACCCTTTACTTCCAGTTAAAACAAACTTGGAATATTAGCTTATAGCTCATGATTTTTAGCATGGAAATATGCAAGGCCATATCCTTCCTTCTTTAATTAAAAACATTTGTGAACTATAAGCAAAACTAACCCGAGGACAGTACAATTACATTGTGATTCGATTTCCCTAAGTGTGTGTGCGTGTGTGTCATGACAGTAAACATAAACAGACACCAACGTTTTTACTTCCCCAGTAATTTAGTCTATTAGAATCAAATTTGACTTCCTCCTGCATTTCTATTGTTCTTTAGTTGTCTTTTAAGCTACTATTTGGCCTATATTTAGCTTATTTTACAAATACATATTTGTAGGCAATTCATAATAAATGGGATACTCAGGTGTAAGCCATTTTATTATACGTGTTTATTAAGGTTATTAAGCAAGTTATAGGCCTAAATAAATTAAATTGGCCTGATTAAACTGGTAATTGAAAACGTTTGCCTATTTCTGGTGACATAAGTAAGGTCTAAGTGTGAAGCTTTGAAAAAAAAAACGTTATTGTAAAATAATACAAATAAAAACTGGGGCGGCAGGTAGCCTAGTGGTTAGAGCATTGGGCCAGAAACCAAAAAGGTTGCTAGGTTGAATCCCCGAGCTGACGAGGTAAAATTCTGTCGTTCTGCCCATGAACAAGACAGTTAACCCACTGTTCCTAGGCCGTCATTGTAAATAAGAATTTGTCCTTAACTGACTTGCCTAGTTAAATTATCCAAAAGAAAATAATTGTTTTAACGTAGTTTGGTGATTGACGTGTAGTTCATGTGATCACAAAATATTCTGTGGACTTTCTAGTGATCAAAAGTCCTGTATTTTCTGCTGTTCACTTACAGAGCTGTGCTGTGTTTTGATGATATCTCCTGGCATTTGCATGCTACGCTCTGGAAAGGGCTATGCTCTGGCAAGGGCTTAAATCAAACGCCCGCCGTTTTGGTTTAGGAATCCAGCAGCATTCCTATTGGTTCAGGGCATCTTCCAATCAGAGTTTCTGTTTATCGCGGGGCGCGCCTCACGGACACGCTTCTCATTGTATTTATCAAACCAATGGGAGAGCGCGTTCCCCTACTGTCCCTCCTTCGCTCGTAGTTGAGTGGCACTAGCGGATACAGTGGGAGAGTTTCTGTGTGGATGTACGAGCTTAGATTCACTAGAAGCCTGTACTTCTACGATGCATCTCTATGCCTCAACTGCACACTACAATCTGCAGACTAGGATGTAACTATTTCCACATGTTTTCCTTTTTGTACGCCGCTTTTTTTCCTTTGTATATTTTTGTACAATTTTTTTTAATCATTAATTGTTATGCAAGGAATAACTTACCAGTAAGTAATTTATTTATTGTGTCCATTTTGAATGTGTGTAATAATAAACATCTATACTTTCAACTTCTGCTTTTAAAAGAGTCTTTGTAGTAGAACATTTATGGGTTATTTTAGACTGCGTAAAGACAAGATGCATTAATTTAAATCACACGGCACATATGTTCTATTGCTTAGTAGTAGTCCAGTAGTATAGTAATATAATGAAAGTAACAACAATATTCATATTTCTAACAAAATAATAATGATTATAAATAGTACAATGACAAATACTATAATGACTATAGTATATAACAAAAATGCATGAGAATATAGCCATTTTAATATTTGTACTTAAGCCAAGTGAAGGTTCCTTTCTTATGCTGTTGACAAGCTAAACGTTGATTGTTGTATAGACAATAATTGTTATTGTACAATTAAACAATCATCTACAAAACCTCTCTCCTGAAGAGATAAGGTGCCACGTTTAAAATATAATTATTTTAACAGAATTTAAATGTATTTGGTTCTATGCATTATAAGACGCGCTTATACGCGCTATTCAGATACCACTAATAATGGATTATATTGTAGTTTAGTTGTTTTAATATCAGTAGGCCTATTTGATTATAGGCTTGGCCAGCTGCAGTTTTTCACAGTTGTTATCGAGGGGGCTTTGCCAGTAGACAGCTCTTGCCGAGTCCCACCAGGCAGGTTTCGCTGTGCTTGGAGTGTCCCTCTTGGAGTGTGTCTTTCGCTTAACTGGCCTTTGAATATCTTGATTTAGTATCTCAGTTATGGTTTGTGACTTCGCTTTACTGCAAAATCGTGAATTGCAGCTCTTGGGCCTAACGTAAAGCCCTGTAGTGAACAAATAACAGTGATAACAGTGATGCCCTTATGAGTCTATTATTTTCCGAAGAGTTTGTGCGTTCTATGCCCAAAATGCCTTCGTTTTATTACAATCTCATCTCATGTGGGGGATTGGGAAGAAAGGAGAAATTCGTGCTTGTTCCACCTCCGTGTTTAGGCAGGCTTTTCGTGTATTGCCATTCGGCTGGTAGTTTCGAAAGGTTTTTTTTTTGTCTCCTGATAGTTTGACCCTTTGGGGCAGCGATGGAGGAGGGGGGAAAGACTGTCTGGCAGAGAGGAGTGGAAGGAAAGGAAGTCTCAGCGTCTCCTAGCCTACTCCCACGTTGATCCCAGATTTAAATTAGGCCCAGGCTACCTGTTTTTTAATCAGATTTTAATGTTTTTTTTTTTAATGTGATGGCCTCTAGTCAGCTCAGTGATATTGTTGAAGGACGGTAGGCCTAGGGTCCTACATTGATTGTAGATGTTGTTTGGTCGAAATGCATAGCTTAAGTGGCTTCGTGTTGACTTGGAATGTAAACATTTTAGACGTTTGTTTACGAGGAATAATGTAAAAATATTCTGCGTGAAATGAGAGGAAGCGATGTATCTTCGATTGTTGCAAAATTAAATTCCATAATAGTTTTTTCATGGTTCCACTATTACACATAAAGAAGATAAAACACTTTAAACTTTCACTCTGAAAGCACCTTTAGCCTTTAATGTGACTATTTGAATAAAAATAGCATACAAAATGTGCACGTTTAAAATGTAATTATTTTAATATAATTGAAATGTATTTGGTTCTATGCATTCTAAGACCGTTTTTTGTAACAGAATGAAACATATTTTTTTTATCACATTGTGAGGCGTGTAGGTCATTCATGACCAAGACCATTTTTCAACGATTGTCAACATTTTGAATGAAAATACACTCTAACACGTTGTCATGCTCAAGGATTTGGATACATCTGCAAGTCTCTCACTGAGCACCGTGCGGGCGCGCACACACACACACACACACACAGTCGTCAGTAGCCTATGCTGCCTGAACATATACGCCTCTGCTCTGTCGTTGAGAGAGGCTTGTCTGGCTCAGAATTCCTGAACGTTTCAGTTTGACTACTGTTCTAGAGTAGAATGTTCGCTGTATACTTTTCTCATTGAAATAGCAAGAGGACCAGTTGGTTTAGCTCGCCATTTTATACGTTCTTTGTTCTCTTACCTTGGATTTTGCTGATATAATTGAAGTTCACCAATCACGGTATCAGTAGTGCCTGAATGGAGGTGCTATTGAAGCGGCCTAATACATTGCCCAGTGAGATGTGTTTTGTGAACACAGGCTCACCTATCCAAATTTGAGCGCCATGGGGTGTCCTATTGAACTGAATGACTAGGGGTATAAGGCACATATGAGCATGTTGATTCCCATTCCTATATTTATTGCTTACGTCTCTATCCCCGGCGGTAAACGTAATTTAGTTGGTGTTGTTATTATACATGTCCCACGGTTGCACCCACCCATACATGCATTATAAGTGATTACCATTGTGAAAGGGGTGAAAGGCAATGTTGACTTAACTATTACATTACCTTTGCCATAAACAAGCGATTTCAATGCCTTTTCTCAAGCAAATTCAGGCTATATATGCCAGTAAAGAAAATACACATTTACAGACATAAATGAGCCAGTCAAAATTCACGGACGTGACAGAATTGTCCCAAGTCTAACAAAATACTGTAGCTGATACATTTCAATATATTTATGCCTACATTTAAGTCTTAATAGAATTTTGTTTACATCGACATATTTATAATGTAGCCTTTTGATGATTTGCAGTAGGCTATGGTCAAGGAAGCAGTTTTGATGCTTGGAGTTTGAAAATGACAAAATTGGTCTGTAATGGACTGACTGAAAGATCAAACATTTGCTTCAGGTGAGATATGGATGAACGTTTAATTCCGACGTGAGACTGAGAGATGGTAGACCCCCCCCCCCCCCCAGACTCTCATCTATAGGTTTCAGAATACGCCGAAGTAGTATAGCTTTATGATCCCCTACAGTGAAACAACCCGTAGTTTAAGATGACCACTCCTTTTGTTGTTCCGTTTGTAGCCACCCTGCTCTTTCTTGTCTGCCATGAAGACGAGTAGGCGGTTTGAGTCTGTAGTCTACCGTAGAATACTGTAGACTGGGTAGGCTATTTGTTTTGGGGTTTCATTTAGTCAAACCTTTTAGCATTCTTTTACTGATACTTAAAGACACTTAATGTTATACTTTTGTTATGCAAGGAAATAAAGTGTAGTTGGCAACATTAGACAGGATGCGTGTGAGAATTACACGCCTAAATTGATCTTTCAGAGATTTTGTCCCATTGTTTTCAGTGCATTGACGTGGTCTTGTGTTTTCTCTTTGTAGAACATGACCGGGACATACTTTTTGGTGGGCAAGGCAAATACTCGAATGAGTTCAAGACGACCTATCCGAAGTTCATAAAAGGGATTATTGCATCTAGGCAGCGTTCGATGCTTCTGGCTTTTCCTCTGGATTTGGGATTTATTGCTTCTCGACAGAATGGAAAGCCGGGATTTCGCTCCTCCACACCACCTCTTGACAGAGCGGGGCGCGTTGGTTCACCACGCCTCCTCTCGGATAGCTTCTGGCGGCCGAGGCACCGTGCAGCACCCCGCTCACTTCCAGCCTGGAAAATACTATTCTTCTCACATCGCCATGGCCCCGCATTCAGGTTGGTGTGAATACGAATTTGTTGGAATATAAGATTTATTGGACGATTTTATAAAAGGGTCTCTGGTGTTTTTGGACTGTTTGAAAGTGGGACGGACATACCGTGTGCGTCTCCCGTGGTAAACTTAACCCTGCAGTTTGTCAGGGACGAACGAGAGTTTATTGGAAAAGGAAATGAGTTAGACGATGTGGTCATTCTCGAAATTAGGAATTACTGTGGACTCTTGATATTTTATGTTCCAGTTTTAGTCAATATTATATTTTATTGAACCGTTTCTAGCGCTGTTTCTTACATACCCTGTCAGAACCGAGTGTAGGCTACTTTAATATGAAAAATAAGCGTGGATTTTATACAAGTAAACACAAAATAAACTTAATTTGTTAAATTACAGATTTAGTGAGACTAAGCCTATTCTAGCCAATACAGTTAGAACACAAAATACAACGTTATTAAATAACAGATTATTACAAAATTAAGAAATATTATGGGATTATTCAGAAAGAGTAAGGGATTATTAGGCCTACAATACATTATTTGCTTTCAAGTGACATGGAATCTTTCCAAATGAAGTTGGATAGTTTCACCCTCCCAAAATCAGTTTAGTTAAATGGACTAATCGTAATGTTATAAATGGGTTTTAATCCATTTGTAACTTTATGTTGTCTCATTTACCATCAAACATTTGTCCTTTGCTAAAATTATTGTTGTATGTGCGTAGGCTAGGCTACTGTAGACCTATTCACGTGAGCGTGGTGCGTGTGGAGGAGTGACGTGAGAGCTGGTGCGTTCCTTTCCGTCTTCGGTGAGGCCCCGGGACTGTCCTGAGTCCGAGACCGGGGGTCAGTCCGTAGGAGTGGAGAGGAGCTCGCGCTAATAGAGGTGCGCGTATTACCAGACAATCCGGTATCTATATTGAGCGCGGACGTGACGGGCGAGAATGGTTTGACAGTGCATGCATTAGATTTTAACAAGTAGCTTTGGTATCCTGTCCTAAAGGAGGAGGGGAGGGGGGAGTGACGGTGTGTGTGTATGTGTGTGTGTAAGTGAAGGCTGGGGGAGGGGTGTCTGCTGCACCTAATCATGTAGTGAATCGTAAAACCGAGCGAATGCGTGTATAAATATAAAACCTATGTGTCTTGATTGAAATCACATGAATTTCTTATTAAACGTTGAGATACGAACCCGTGTTGTTGTCGTTATAGTTAAGAACATTTATTTTCTAGCTATAGATGTTGGTCTAAATGCATTACGCTTATCAATTAAATTGGGAATTTGAATCGTTTAGTATGCCTGGCCGTCTTTGTAAATACACATTTAGTGACTATACCTTCTGAATAAAGGTTGAATAAAGATTTAATAAAGTAAAAATGAAAATGATGGTTAAATTGACAAATTAAATACAGACTGAATTTATTCTCACCACCTATATGGGCATTTTACAGCAGCAGCACGTGGTATTTAGCTGTGCATTTGAGAGCGTTAGGCATTGTCTGCTCTATTTTCTTGTACAGTAACTTTGCTGGTGAAGCTATCTTATCACAGAGTATTATTGTAATAATAATAACTATATGAATTGCATTTTTATAGTCTTTTAGCGTTTATATAGTCTCAAAGTGTTTCACATTGTATATTATTATATTTAGAATGCCAGTACTTCAGTATTACTTCATTATTACTGATGGATGACTGATATTCTGATGGGGATTGTTTTTTGGATGGGGTTCTGTTGTAAAGGGGCTGGGGAGGGGGGCACTTTGTTTTGGGCACCCCTTGAGATTCAGATAGCTGTCTGCCTGGCCCTAGGCCACTGGGCAGGGGGTTGTTGTGATGTGTGGCTGTGTGGTGCAGGCAGGGCAGGCGGGGGCGTCAGGGGAGAGTCAGGGGGAGGAGGAAAGATTTTTGGGGGTTAGTTAGATCTCCTCTTCCTGGGATGACTCTCCCCCAGAACACACACACACACACACACACACACACACACACACACACACACACACACACACACACACACACACACACACACACACACACACACACACACACACACACACACACACAGATTCACCAATGTTTTGCTTCTGCAGCAGGGTAATTCCAGAATCTTATGAGGAAATGGTGAGGAAAAATGTCAATTTCCTTCTTTTATCATCGTTGTTTTTGCTAAATCTGTATATGATCCATCTATAACATCCACGTCCTTATAAGGATCTGCATAGTGTCTGTTGCGCATGATGAGGTGACTAAATGGCTGTTATCACTATTATATAGCATAGCTATAAAGACCAGCCCCTCAAATGAACACCAGTGATATTGTGTTGGCTGTGAGGTTCATATCTGAACTGGGATCATTTGTCATTCTATTCCTCATACATTTTCTCATCTGCATTTCTCTCTCTCTCTCTCTCTCTCTCTCTCTCTCTCTCTCTCTCTCTCTCTCTCTCTCTCTCTCTCTCTCTCTCTCTCTCTCTCTCTCTCTCTCCTCTCTCTCTCTCTCTCTCTCTCTCTCTCTCTCTCTCTCTCTCTCTCTCTCTCTCTCTCTCTCTCTCTCTCTCTTTCTCTCTCTTTCTTTCCCTCCCCCCTCTACGCTGTAGTTGTTTCAGTGCAGATGAGGGTTGTGTCTAGTCTGTAGGTAGATGTATAGTTGAACAGGTGTGCTGTATCATGGAGGGTGTGGCTGAGCCTCCTTGCACAGGTGTGTCACTTTTCAGAAGGTGTGGATTAGTGTGTGTGTGTGTACATGCTTATGTTTGAGAAAGAAAGAGGCCGACACACACACATACACACACACACACACACACACACACACACACACACACACACACACACACACACACACACACACACACACACACACACACACACACACACACACACACACACACACACACATACACACACACACACACACACAAACACACACAGTCTTTTACAGCTAACCTTGTAGCGACACACAATTCAGTCCCATTCAAAATCCTATTTTCCATAACCTCTAACCCTAACCTTAATCCAAAAACCTAACCTTAACCCTAAACCTAACCCTAACCCTAGCTCCTAATCCTAACCCTAAGACTAACCCTAGCTCCTAACCCTAACCCTTAACGTAATTCTAACCCTAATCCTAAACCCCCTAGAAATAGCATTTGATCTTGTGATGACTTGCAAAATTGTTCGTTTACTATTCTTGTGGGAATTTCTGATTCCCACAAGAATAGTTAAACACTTCCGCACATGCACACACACCTGAAAGCCGCTGGACAGACAAGGGTTTCCTATCTGTAGCAGCTCGGGCTTAGTGCTGTAATAATCATGTTTCAGAGAGGCCTGCAGACCTGTCTGTCAGATCCTCGTTGGCTCTCTCTTTCTTTAATCTCTTGCTTTTCCCTCTCTCTCTCTCTCTCTCTCTCTTCTCCTTTTTCTCTCCCTCTCTCTCTTCTCCTTTTTCTCTCCCTCTCTCTCTTCTCCTTTTTCTCTCCCTCTCTTTTCTTCTCCTTTTCTCTCTCTCCCTCTCTCTCTTTTCCTTTCTCCATAAGTGCTGTGTCTCATTATGTCAGCACTGGCTCCTACACTGTCCTCTGTGTGTGTTTGCTGTGTGTGTGTTGGGTATTTGTGTATGTGTGTGTGTCGTGTGTGTGATGTGTGTTCTGTGTGTGTGTGTGTGTGTGTATCAGACACTGTCTCACCCTCCGCAGCCCTGTCCAGTCATTCTGATGCCTCGTTTGGACTCGGAGCCAGCGAGCAAGCTGATTGGCTAAGGTGTTTGAGGTGCTAACTTCGGGGTGCCATGACTTTGATCGCCACGGTTACAGAGAAGAGCCCCCCCCCCCCATCCAATGGCAGAGTTGTTAGCGTGTTCTGCCTGTCTGTCCGCCTGTCTGCCTATCGTCCTGTCTGTCTGTTTGTCTGTCTGCCTGTCTGCCTGTCTGTTTGTGTGAGAGGTAGACCAGACACATAGAGTTAGTAAACGGAGAGACTCGTCTCCCTCTCTGGGCTGGTGTGTGTTGGAGATAAGGGTGTGTGTCTGTCTGTGCCTTTAGACGGAGGAGAATGTCCTCTGATCATAGTTAAGGCTAGCTGTGAATCTAGAATAGTTCCTCTACGGCAGGGGTTCCCAAACCTTTTCCCTCAGGCCTCCCTTCCAGCACATGTATTTCTATGGACACAAGCACTGTTCATGATACAAACTGTTCACACCCCTTTTGTTGGCGGAGATACAATTTTGCAGGTTTAAGGCTTATTTCCTGCAATTCTACACATGATGCCATGGGGTGCAGAGAACATTTTGCAAGTTTAAAGCTTTAAAGCTTATTTTCTTGCAATTCTATACATTTTGCCATGTCTAATGTTTATTCATGTGATATTTGAGTGACTCAAACTTTACAACAATATCCTTGGGATAAAAAAACCTAGCTAAAAAAGGTCAGCTGACATGGGCTAGTTCATCTGGACATTTCTGACAAGTTATAAATAGCTCTCTAAGGTATGCAATGGTTGACATGACAAGAAGAAAACTGATGATGCACTACCCAACTTTGAAATGTCACCTTATGCAATCTACTATTAGAACTTTCGAGAGTAAGTTGAAAGATGGCCTGAGTTCCTTAAAATATATATGTATATTTTTTGGGTGGGCCCACTAGTGTGCCGCCCCACAGTTTGTGAACCACTGCTCTATAAGAGCAGGGAGAAGGTGTAATGAACAGTCCTCTAGGGAGCAGGGAGAAGGTGTAATGGACAGTCCTCTAAGGAGCAGGAAGAAGGTGTAATGAACAGTCCTTTAGGGAGAAGGGAGAAGGTGTAATGAACAGTCCTCTAGGGAGCAGGGAGAAGGTGTAATGAACAGTCCTCTAAGGAGCAGGAAGAAGGTGTAATGAACAGTCCTTTAGGGAGAAGGCGTAATGAACAGTCCCTTAGGGAGAAGGGAGAAGGCGTAATGAACAGTCCCTTAGGGAGAAGGGAGAAGGCATAATGAACAGTCCTCTAAGGAGCAGGAAGAAGGTGTAATGAACAGTCCTTTAGGGAGAAGGCATAATGAACAGTCCCTTAGGGAGAAGGGAGAAGGCGTAATGAACAGTCCCTTAGGGAGAAGGGAGAAGGCATAATGAACAGTCCTCTAAGGAGCAGGGAGAAGGTGTAATGAACAGTCCCTTAGGGAGAAGGGAGAAGGCATAATGAACAGTCCTCTAAGGAGCAGGGAGAAGGTGTAATGAACAGTCCTCTAGGGAGCAGGGAGAAGGTGTAATGAACAGTCCTCTAAGGAGCAGGAAGAAGGTGTAATGAACAGTCCTTTAGGGAGAAGGCGTAATGAACAGTCCCTTAGGGAGAAGGGAGAAGGCGTAATGAACAGTCCCTTAGGGAGAAGGGAGAAGGCATAATGAACAGTCCTCTAAGGAGCAGGAAGAAGGTGTAATGAACAGTCCTTTAGGGAGAAGGCATAATGAACAGTCCCTTAGGGAGAAGGGAGAAGGCGTAATGAACAGTCCCTTAGGGAGAAGGGAGAAGGCATAATGAACAGTCCTCTAAGGAGCAGGGAGAAGGTGTAATGAACAGTCCCTTAGGGAGAAGGGAGAAGGCATAATGAACAGTCCTCTAAGGAGCAGGGAGAAGGTGTAATGAACAGTCCCTTAGGGAGAAGGGAGAAGGCATAATGAACAGTCCTCTAAGGAGCAGGGAGAAGGTGTAATGAACAGTCCCTTAGGGAGAAGGGAGAAGGCATAATGAACAGTCCTCTAAGGAGCAGGGAGAAGGTGTAATGAACAGTCCCTTAGGGAGAAGGGAGAAGGCATAATGAACAGTCCTCTAAGGAGCAGGGAGAAGGTGTAATGAACAGTCCCTTAGGGAGAAGGGAGAAGGCATAATGAACAGTCCTCTAAGGAGCAGGGAGAAGGTGTAATGAACAGTCCCTTAGGGAGAAGGGAGAAGGTGTAATGAACAGTCCTCTAAGGAGCAGGGAGAAGGTGTAATGAACAGTCCTTTAGGGAGAAGGCGTAATGAACAGTCCCTTAGGGAGAAGGGAGAAGGTGTAATGAACTGTCCCTTAGGGAGAAGGGAGAAGGCATAATGAACAGTCCTCTAAGGAGCAGGGAGAAGGTGTAATGAACAGTCCTTTAGGGAGAAGGTGTAATGAACAGTCCTCTAGGGAGCAGGGAGAAGGTGTAATGGACAGTCCTCTAAGGAGCAGGAAGAAGGTGTAATGAACAGTCCTTTAGGGAGAAGGCGTAATGAACAGTCCCTTAGGGAGAAGGGAGAAGGTGTAATGAACAGTCCTCTAAGGAGCAGGGAGAAGGTGTAATGAACAGTCCTTTAGGGAGAAGGCGTAATGAACAGTCCCTTAGGGAGAAGGGAGAAGGTGTAATGAACTGTCCCTTAGGGAGAAGGGAGAAGGCATAATGAACAGTCCTCTAAGGAGCAGGGAGAAGGTGTAATTAACAGTCCTTTAGGGAGAAGGTGTAATGAACAGTCCTCTAGGGAGCAGGGAGAAGGTGTAATGGACAGTCCTCTAAGGAGCAGGAAGAAGGTGTAATGAACAGTCCTTTAGGGAGAAGGCGTAATGAACAGTCCCTTAGGGAGAAGGGAGAAGGCATAATGAACAGTCCTCTAAGGAGCAGGGAGAAGGTGTAATGAACAGTCCTTTAGGGAGAAGGTGTAATGAACAGTCCTCTAGGGAGCAGGTGTAATGAACAGTCCTCTCGGGAGAAGATGTCATGAACAGTCGTCTAGGGAGAAGGAAGAAGGTGTAATGAACAGTCATCTAGGGAGAAGGAAGAAGGTGTAATGAACAGTCATCTAGGGAGAAGGAAGAAGGTATAATGAACAGTCCTCTAGGGAGAAGGAAGAAGGTGTAATGAACAGTCGTCTAGGGAGAAGGAAGAAGGTGTTATGAACAGTCCGCTAGGGAGAAGGAAGAAGGTATAATGAACAGTCCTCTAGGGAGAAGGAAGAAGGTGTCATGAACAGTCATCTAGGGAGAAGGGAGAAGGTGTAATGAACAGTCCTCTAAGGAGCAGGAAGAATGTGTAACGAACAGTCCTTGGGAGAAGTTTTAATGAAACTTTCTCTAGGGAGTAAGAAGAAGGTTGTGATGAACAGATATCTAGGGAGTAAGGAGAAGGTGTAATGAACAGTCGTCTAGGGAGTAGGGAGAAGATATAATGAACAGTTCTCTAGGGAGTAGGGAGAAGGTGTAATGAACAGTTGTTTAGGGAGTAGGGAGAAGGTGTAATGAACAGTTGTCTAGGGAGTAGGGAGAAGGTGTAATGAACAGTTGTCTAGGGAGTAGGGAGAAAGTGTAATGAACAGTTGTCTAGGGAGTAAGGAGAAGGTGTAATGAACAGTCCTCTCCTGAGAAGGGAGAAGGTGTAATGAACAGTCCTCTAGGGAGAAGGGAGAATGTGTAACGAACAGTCCTTGGGAGAAGGTTTAATGAAACTTTCTCTAGGGAGCAGAGAGAAGATGTAATGATCAGTTGTCTAAGGAGCGGGGAGAAGATGTAATGAACAGTTCTCTAGGGAGACGGGAGAAGATGTAATGAACAGTCCTCTGAGGAGAGGGGAGAATGTGTAATGAACAATCCTCTGAGGAGAGGGGAGAATGTGTAATGAACAGTCCTAGTTAGAAGGTCTAATGAAAAGTCATCTAGGGAGTAAGAAGAAGGTTGTGATGAACAGTTCTCTAGGGAGTAGGGAGAAGATATAATGAACAGTTCTCTAGGGAGTAGGGAGAAGGTGTAATGAACAGTCCTCCAGGGAGAAGGAAGAAGGTGTAATGAACAGTCCTTTAGGGAGAAGGTGTAATGAGCAGTCCTTTAGGGAGAAGGTGTAATGAACAGTCTTCTTGGGAGAAGGTGTAATGAACAGTTCTCTAGGGAGAAGGAAGAAGGTGTAATGAACAGTCCTCTAGGGAGTAGGGAGAAGGTGTCATGAACATTCCTCTAGGGAGAAGGTGTAATGAACATTCCTCTAGGGAGAAGGTGTCATGAACATTCCTCTAGGGAGAAGGTGTAATGAACAGTCCTCTAGGGAGAAGGTGTCATGAAAATTCCTCTAGGGAGAAGGTGTAATGAACAGTCCTCTAGGGAGAAGGTGTAATGAACAGTCCTCTAGGGAGAAGGTGTCATGAACATTCCTCTAGGGAGAAGGTGTAATGAACATTCCTCTAGGGAGAAAGTGTTATGATCAGTCCTCTAGGGAGAAGGTGTAATGAACAGTCCTCTAGGGAGAAGGTGTAATGAACAGTACTCTAGGGAGAAGATGTCATGAACATTCTTCTAGGGAGAAGGTGTAATGAACAGTCCTCCAGTCTGAATGTGTAATGAACAGTCCTCTAGGGAGAAGGGAGAAAGTGTTATGATCAGTCCTCTCAGGAGAAGGTTGAAGTTGTAGTGAACAGTCCTTTAGGGAGAAGCTGGAATGTGTGTCTGTCTATAGCCGTACACTCCAGCCCTGATCACCCACCACAGGACTCACAGCTGGTGATTTCTGCTCACATTGTTGTAATACTTGGAGGAGGAGAGGAGGATATGAACGGACATGTGAAGAAAGGATAAAGGGATATGTGAGAAAGGAAGAGTAAGAGAGGAGGTGGAATTAAGGGAGAGAGGAGTTAACTGTATGAAGGGAGAGAGGGGAGAGAAGAGAAGGAAGGAGGCAGGGAAAGGAGAAGAGGTGAGGTGGAATTAAACAGCAGGAGGGTGAGGATGGAGGGAGAGTGGAGCAGGGAGGCTAGGAGGAGAGAGGGAAAGGACGAGTGGAGAGGGGGAAGAAAGAGAGTGAGAGTGGCTGAGCATTTCCACCTGGTTGATAATCCAGTCAGATTACTGGCGCCTGAAAGCACCGACCGCCGTCCCCGGCAACTCATCCGAGCATCTCCGCGGGAACACTCTGGCTCATAAGTAGTGTGTGTTTGTGTGTGTGTGTGTGTGTGTATGTATGTGTGTCAGTGATGAGTCAGCAGATCAGCCGAGCCACAGGTAGAGAAAGCGACAGGCCCGAGCCCCCCTCACCATTCTACATAGGTGAGAAGCCTTCATCAGGGGCATGGCAGGCGAGGCAACCCCTTCTCTGGAGCTGGAGATGGTGGTGGTAGCGCTAGCGGGTTGGTGGTGGAGATAACGTGGTTTAGCCCACGTTTAGAGACAGTGTACAGCAGGTTGGTGGTGGAGATCATGTGGTTTAGCCCACGCTTAAAGACAGTGTACAGCAGGTTGGTGGTGGAGATAACGTGGTTTAGCCCACGCTTAGAGACAGTGTACAGCAGGTTGGTGGTGGAGATCATGTGGTTTAGCCCACGCTTAAAGACAGTGTACAGCAGGTTGGTGGTGGAGATAACGTGGTTTAGCCCACGCTTAGAGACAGTGTACAGCAGGTTGGTGGTGGAGATCATGTGGTTTAGCCCACGCTTAGAGACAGTGTACAGCAGGTTGGTGGTGGAGATAATGTGGTTTAGCCCACACTTAGAGACAGTGTACAGCAGGTTGGTGGTGGAGAACGTGGTTTAGCCCACGCTTAGAGACAGTGGACAGCAGGTTGGTGGTGGAGATAACGTGGTTTAGCCCACACTTAGAGACAGTGTACAGCAGGTTGGTGGTGGAGATCATGTGGTTTAGCCCACGCTTAAAGACAGTGTACAGCAGGTTGGTGGTGGAGATAACGTGGTTTAGCCCACGCTTAGAGACAGTGTACAGCAGGTTGGTGGTGGAGATCATGTGGTTTAGCCCACGCTTAGAGACAGTGTACAGCAGGTTGGTGGTGGAGATAACGTGGTTTAGCCCACACTTAGAGACAGTGTACAGCAGGTTGGTGGTGGAAAACGTGGTTTAGCCCACGCTTAGAGACAGTGGACAGCAGGTTGGTGGTGGAGAACGTGGTTTAGCCCACACTTAGAGACAGTGTACAGCAGGTTGGTGGTAGAGAACGTGGTTTAGCCCACGCTTAGAGACAGTGTACAGCAGGTTGGTGGTGGAGAACGTGGTTTAGCCCACGCTTAGAGACAGTGTACAGCAGGTTGGTGGTGGAGATAACGTGGTTTAGCCCACACTTAGAGACAGTGTACAGCAGGTTGGTGGTGGAGAACGTGGTTTAGCCCACGCTTAGAGACAGTGTACAGCAGGTTGGTGGTGGAGAATGTGGTTTAGCCCACGCTTAGAGACAGTGTACAGCAGGTTGGTGGTGGAGAACGTGGTTTAGCCCACACTTAGAGACAGTGTACAGCAGGTTGGTGGTGGAGAACGTGGTTTAGCCCACACTTAGAGACAGTGTACAGCAGGTTGGTGGTGGAGAACGTGGTTTAGCCCACGCTTAGAGACAGTGTACAGCAGGTTGGTGGTGGAGAACGTGGTTTAGCCCACGCTTAGAGACAGTGTACAGCAGGTTGGTGGTGGAGAACGTGGTTTAGCCCACGCTTAGAGACAGTGGACAGCAGGTTGGTGGCGGAGATAACGTGGTTTAGCCCATGTTTAGAGACAGTGTACAGCAGGTTGGTGGTGGAGAACGTGGTTTAGCCCACACTTAGAGACAGTGTACAGCAGGTTGGTGGTGGAGAACGTGGTTTAGCCCACACTTAGAGACAGTGTACAGCAGGTTGGTGGTGGAGAACGTGGTTTAGCCCACGCTTAGAGACAGTGTACAGCAGGTTGGTGGTGGAGAACGTGGTTTAGCCCACGCTTAGAGACAGTGTACAGCAGGTTGGTGGTGGAGAACGTGGTTTAGCCCACACTTAGAGACAGTGTACAGCAGGTTGGTGGTGGAGAACGTGGTTTAGCCCACACTTAGAGACAGTGTACAGCAGGTTGGTGGTGGAGAACGTGGTTTAGCCCACGCTTAGAGACAGTGTACAGCAGGTTGGTGGTGGAGAACGTGGTTTAGCCCACACTTAGAGACAGTGTACAGCAGGTTGGTGGTGGAGAACGTGGTTTAGCCCATGTTTAGAGACAGTGTACAGCAGGTTGGTGGTGGAGAACGTGGTTTAGCCCACACTTAGAGACAGTGTACAGCGCTCTTCAAATAGCTACTACACGCCAGTCAGCCAGCCAGCCAGCCACACATCCAGTCATCCAGTCACACACATGCGCTCTCTTTCACGTGCACAGTAGTACTGCTGGCACGCTGTTGTATGGGTTGACTAATTATTTCTACTCTGCATCTGTTCTGCAGGGTGTTTGTCAGTGGCACTGCTGATTAGTATGTGTTAACGTAATGGAACCAATCCATTTTATTTTTTTTTCCTGGGATGTGAACTTATGGACTGAGTGATGACACTTATTGTGGACAGCTACCTCTTGCCTCGGGGTCAAGGCATCCGCTGTTCACAAGAGCCAGAGCGATGACATCATTTAACAGGGACAGACATGATGTCATCCAGGATGAGAATCCTTCTCGGGCAACTGGTCTGGCACGTGAAACACACACTAGCGTCCAGAGATGCAGCCACTGCAACCCTCACCACGGCAACCCTCAATATCTGCAAATAGCCACCTGATATGGCCCTGAAATGGCATTGTCCAGCTGAAATGTGTATGCTTCTTATTTGGTTAATGTCAGCTCTCGGTGCTGCATCTCAGCTCTGCTCATTCATATTGTAATGCTGTCCATTGAGCAGTGTTTGTCTGTTAAAGTGTCGGGGTCTTAGATGGATGGAGAGGTCCTTGGTTCACAGAGAGGTGAAGGAATACAGGGGAACAGTGACGCTAGAGGGGCATGGAGAATCTGCCTGAAGCTGAGGGAGCATGATCCTTTCATTCTATTCTGTTGTACTCTCTCCTTTCTTTTCCTTCTGTTGTCCATGATAACCTCTTTATCGAATGTACTGTCTCTCTCTAGCACTTTTTGCTGTCTGGACTGTAAACTGTTCAGTCTGACCAACTTTATAATGGAAAATACATTTTACTGCAATGAATGCTACCTAAATGAATAAAGGTTGAGTATAAGCTGTTATTTAGCTGGTCCGTCCACTGCCAGTGTGTGTGTAGACGTGCGTGCGCGCGCACCTGTGTGTGTTTAAGCGAGTGTGTATTTTGTGTGTGTATGCAAGGAAGTGTCTGTGTGGATCAGCGTGGAACAGCGTGGAAGGTTATACAGTAACACATGAAAGCGTTAAATCTATTCAGGATCCTCTGTTGAATATACATGCAGATCTGTGAGTGTGTTCCTGTCTCCTGAAAGCTCTCAGCCCAGTGCAGAGAGAGAGAAAACAAAGACCCATCATCAGTCATTCATGGATAATCAGTCTCGTGGGACACACACACACACGCACACACACACGCGCACGCACACACACACGCGCACGCACGCACAAACACACACTCACGCACGCACGCACACACACACACACACACACACACACACACGCACGCACACGCACACACAGACACACACACCCTGCCGCCTGGGTCCTAATCCTTTGGGGACTCGCTGTGTGTATGTCTGTCTAAATTTGGCTGTTCACTGATTAAAACCAAATTCAATTTTTTGGCTTCATTCTCTCTATCTTTGATTGCAAGTTTAGTATTTGTCCTGCTTTTTGTTTTTCCATTCTTGTCACTTTGTTCATCATCTGCTGTCCTTTTCAGTCTTTTTTCTAAGAATATGTATGTTTTTTTTAATGTTGTAAGCCTGCATGCATGCATTACGTGTGCTTACTTATACATGCTCGAGGCGATTGTGTGCATATCGGTCGTTGTTTTTCTGTGCAGATGTGTGCATGTCTCTCTCTCTCTCTCTCTCTCTCTCTCTCTCTCTCTCTCTCTCTCTCTCTCTCTCTCTCTCTCTCTCTCTCTCTCTCTCTCTCTCTCTCTCTCTCTCTCTCTCTCTCTCTCTCTCTCGATTCAATTCAATTCAATTCAATTTGGCGTGATGTAACAATGGCGTGACGTAACAATGTACATATTGCCAAAGCTTACTTTGAAAATGTACAATATGAAAATAATAAGAATCCAAATTGTCAATGGGACAACAATAACAACAATAACCAAGGGTCAAAATAACCATACATTGAACAATAACAATAAGCATTTAGTAGAGGACATGTGCAGGTTGATTGGTCTGTCAGACACTGTCCCTCATCTTATGGCAGGCAGCAATGTAGTGCGCTGCCAACCCACAGATCTCTGCGTCCTCCCCCAACAGGACGGGTAGCCTACTCTCATCAGAGAGGTCTTTGAAACCTTGAATAAGGGTTTCAAATTTGGGGAAATTACACTCTAATTGTTTTATATTTTTTACATTTTGTCAGAAAATGCAGCTCCGTCTCAGGTTCTGCTGTTGTGCAGTGGTTGCACAGCCTTTCCTCTACAGGGAGCCAGGTTTTCCTGTGTCTACCCTTCTCAATGGCAAGGCTGTGCTACCTGAGCCTGTACTTTGTCAAGGTTTTTTTAAGGTTTTGATCAGTAACCATGGTTAACCTCTCTAGGGTATGTGGGACGAAATCGTCCCACCTACTCAACAGCCAGTGGAATCCCGTGGCGCGATATTCAAATACCTTAGAAATGCTATTACTTCAATTTCTCAAACATATGACTATTTTACACCATTTTAAAGACAAGACTCTCGTTAATCTAACCACACTGTCCGATTTCAAAAAGGCTTTACAACGAAAGCAAAACATTAGATTATGTCAGCAGAGTACCCAGCCAGAAATAATCAGACACCCATTTTTCAAGCTAGCATATAATGTCACATAAACCCAAACCACAGCTAAATGCAGCACTAACCTTTGATGATCTTCATCAGATGACACTCCTAGGACATTATGTTATACAATACATGCATGTTTTGTTCAATCAAGTTCATATTTATATCAAAAACCAGCTTTTCACATTAGCATGTGACGTTCAGAACTAGTATACCCACCGCAAACTTCCGGTGAATTTACTAAATTACTCACGATAAACGTTCACAAAAAACATAACAATTATTTTAAGAATTATAGATACAGAACTCCTTTATGCAATCGCTATGTCCGATTTTAAAATAGCTTTTCGGCAAAAGCACATTTTGCAATATTCTGAGTAGATAGCTCGCCATCACGGGCTAGCTATTTTGACACCCACCAAGTTTGGCACTCACCAAACTCAGATTTACTATAAGAAAAATTGGATTACCTTTGCTGTTCTAACGTCAGAATGCACTCCCTGGACTTCTACTTCAATAACAAATGTTGGTTTGGTTCAAAATAATCCATAGTTATGTTCAAATATCCTCTGTTTTGTTCGTGCATTCAAGACACTATCCGAAGTGTAAAGAAGGGTGACGCGCACGACGCGTTTCGTGACAAAACATTTCTAAATATTCCATTACCGTACTTCGAAGCATGTCAACCGCTGTTTAAAATCCATTTTTATGCCATTTTTCTCGTAAAAAAGCGATAATATTCCGACCGGGAAAGCATGTTTACGTTCAAAGAGAGAGAAAATGAAAACATGGGGTCGCCTCGTGCACGCGCCTCAGTCTCATTGTCCTCTGATAGACCACTTACCAAAGGCGCTAATGTTTTTCAGCCAGGGGCTGGAATTACATCATTCAGCTTTTTCCCGGGTTCTGAGAGCCTATGGGAGCCGTAGGAAGTGTCACGTTACAGCAAAGATCCTCAGTTTTCAATAAAGAGAGTCAAGAAGAACAAGAACTTGTCAGACAGGCCACTTCCTGTAAGGAATCTTCTCAGGTTTTTGCCTGCAATATGAGTTCTGTTATACTCACAGTTTTAGAAACTTTAGGGTGTTTTCTATCCAAAGCCAATAATTATATGCATATTCTAGTTTCTGGGCAGTAGTAATAACCAGATTAAATCGGCTACGTTTTTTTCCGGCCGTGTATATACTGCCCCCTAGCCCTAACAGGTTAAAATCAATTTTTATGCAATTTTTCTCGTAAAAAAGCGATAATATTCAAACCGGGAAACCCTGTTTTCGTTCAAAGACTCAAAATCTAAAATGGACTCTTCACGCGCGCGCGCGCCCCCGTCTCATTGTTCTCAGATCGACCACTTACCAAATGCGCTACTGTTTTTCAGCCATGAGCTGCAAAGTCATCATTCAACGTTCTGCCGCCTTCTGAGAGCCAATGGGAGCCTCACAAAGTGTCACGTTACAGCAGAGATCCTCAGTTTTCCATAAAGAGAGTGTAGAAGGCCAAGAAATGGTCAGAGAGGGCACTTCCTGTACAGAATCTTCTCAGGTTTTTGCCTGCCATATGAGTTCTGTTATACTCACAGACACCATTCAAACAGTTTTAGAAACTTTAGGGTGTTTTCTATCCAAATCAAAAAATTATATGCATATTCTAGTTTCTGGGCAGTAGTAATAACCAGATTAAATCGGGTACGTTTTTTATCCGGCCGTGCAAATACTGCCCTCTATCCCCAACAGGTTAAATAGTTAGCCACGGTGTACTGTCGATTTAGGGCCAGATAGCACTGCATTTTGCTTTGTGCTTGTGCTTGTGTTTCCCAACAAGAAATGTAGTTTTGTTTTGATTGTGTTGTAATTTGTTTAATTCTGATTGATTGGATGTTCTGGTCCTGAGGCTTCAGTGTGTTAGTAGAACAGGTTTGTGAGCTCAGTCCCAGGACCAGCTGGATGAGGGGACTCTTTTCTTTGCTCAGCTCTTGGCATTGCAGGGCTTGGTAATGATATGAGAGGGGGTCACTGTATTTTAGATGTTTCCAAAACTTAATTGCTCTTTTTTTAGTTTTTATTATTAGTGGATATTGGCCTAATTCTGCCCCGCATGCATTGTTTGTAGTTTTCCTCTGGACATGTAGGAGAATCTTACAGAACTCTGCATGCAGTGTTTCAATGGGGTGTTTGTCCCATTTGATGAACCTCGCTGGCATAAAGTGCAATTGGTTCAATGACACATTCAATTAGTTTTAGCCAAATTTTAATAGGCATTTCAATTTGAATTTGTTTTTTAATGGCGTAGAATGCCCTGCGTGCTTTCTCTCTCAGTTCATTCACTGCCTCATTAAGGTGTCCAGTTGAGCTTTTTTTAAAACCTAAGTAATTGTAGTGTGTGCAGTACTCTATATATATTGTACCATTTGAGAACTTTGGTCTAATTCCCTGAGATCTAGATCTTCTCTGGAAAATCATTATTTTAGTCTTTTTGGGGTTTACTGCCAGGGCCCAGGTCTGGCAGTACTGCTCTAGAAGGTCCAGGCTCTGCTGTAGGCCATGTGCTGTGGGTGACAGCAGGCATAGGTCATCTGCGATGATGTAGTTTTGTTTAACCTCTGAATTGTGGAGACTAACACCAGGGGCTGAGGAATTTTTTAGAATAGTGGCCAATTTGTTGATGTAAATATTGAAAATTGCAGGGCTCAGATTGCAACCCTGGCGAAGGCCCCGCCCCTGGTGAAAGAATTCTGTTATTTTCTTGCCAATTTTAATGCTGCACGTATTTGCAGTATACATTGATTTAATTATGTCATATGTTTTACCCCCTACAGCACGTTCAATAACTTTGTAGAACAGTCCTGTATGCCAAATAGAATCAAAGGCTTTTTGGAAGTCGATAAAGCAAGCGTATATTTTGGTATTATTTTGGTGGACATGTTTATCTATCAGGGTATGTAGGGTGTAAATATGATCAGTCGTGCGATGTTTTGGTATGAATCCAATTTGGCTTTTACTCAAGACATTGTGCTTATTAAGGAAGTTTAGAACTCTTACATTTATAATACTACAGAAAACCTTCCCCAGGTAACTGTTCACACAAATGCCTCTGTAATTGTTAGGGTCACATTTGTCTCCGTTCTTAAAGATTGGGGTTATGAGTCCTTGATTCCAGATGTCAGGGAAATAACCTACACTCAGGATCAAATTAAACAGTTTTAATATAGCCAATTGAAATGTTGTACTAGTGAGTTTGAGCATCTCATTTAGGATGCCATCAGGTCTGCATGCTTTTTTAAATTTGAGGGCCTGAAGTTTCTTATAGAGCTCCTGGTCAGTAATTGGGGAGTCCAGTGGATTTTGATTGTCCTTTATAGATTTTTCTAATCCATTCAACTTCTCACGAATTTCTGTGTTTGTGTCAATTTGAACGGTGTTGTAGAGTGTTTTAAAATGGGTTGTCCATATGTCACCATTTTGTATCACTAATTCCTCTTGTTTTGATTTTTGTAGGTTTTTCCAATTTTGCCAGAAGTTGTTTGTGTTTATGGACTCCTCAATTAGCGTCAGCTGCTTGCTGTTGTACTGTGCTTTTTGGTTCTGAGTGTATGTTTATAGAGTTTTAAGGTCTCACAGTAATGAAGGTGTAATTCACCATTATTTGGGTCTCTGTGCTTTTGGTTGGATAGTGTTCTAAGTTTTTTCCTTATAATTGTACAATCTGCATCAAACCAGTTGTCATCTGTGGTCTTTTTTCTTTTGTTTTTTATCAATTTAATTTGTGCTTCTTTTGCCATTTGAATGAATATATAGTTGATGTTTTTTACTGCTAGATTGATGCCTTCTTTACTGTGAGTGAATGTGGTATCCAGAAAGTTATCTAAGAGTGTTTGGATATTTTGGTTACAGGTTGCTTTCTGGTATTCTTCTGTGCTGTTTTGGGCCCATCTGTATGAATTTCTGATGTTGTATAGCTTACTGGGCTGTGAATGTGTGGTTGTTTCCATGTCTGTTCTTTTGAGGAACAACGTAATTTGGCTGTGATCAGACAGAGATGTTAGTGGCTTGACAGTGAATGAGCTGAGAGAGAAAGGGTCAATGTCTGTAATCATATAGTCTACTGTGCTGTGGCCAAGAGGTGAGCAATAGGTGAATCTCCCCAAAGAGTCCCCCGTAACCTACCATTGACAAAGTACAGACCCAGGCTTCTACAGAGTAAAACAGATCCCTTCTGTTTTTGTTGATGGTGCTGTCACTGTTGTTTCTATGGGGGAGATTAAGGCAGTTAGAAACAGTATGGCCTGTAATAAAGCTGTCCCCTCGTGTGGTCGTTAGATCAGGTAGTGTTCCTGTGGGCGCATTTGTGTCCCCACAGATGAACACATTTCCCTGGGCCTGGAAATGGCACGTCTTTTCCTCAAGGGTGGGAAAGATCTCCTCTGAGTAATATGGGGATTCTGATGGGGGGGGATATATATTGCGCAAAGGAACACATCTTTTTCTGTCAGTACAAGTTCTTTTTTCAGTTTTAACCAAATGTGATATTTACCAATTTTGAGGGGATCAATTAGATTGTCACGTCCTGACCAGTAAAAGGGGTTATTTGTTATTGTAGTTTGGTCAGGGCGTGGCAGGGGGTGTTTTTCTGTGTGTTTTGGGGTTTTGGGCATTCTATGTTCTATTTTCTATGTTTTGTATTTCTTTTTTTTGGCCGGGTATGGTTCTCAATCAGGGACAGCTGTCTATCGTTGTCTCTGATTGGGAACCATACTTAGGCAGCCATTTTTCCCACCTGTCCTTGTGGGTAGTTAACTTTGTTTGTGGCACTTTGCCCTGTAAGCTTCACGGTCATTTTGTATTGTTTATTGGTTTTGCTGGCGACATTCAATAAAGAGGAAAATGTACGCTCACCACGCTGCACCTTGGTCTACTTCATCCGACGGTCGTGACATAGATTTTGTAGTTCGGATTTGTACCAAATGATCAATCCTCCAGAGTCTCTGCCTCTTACACCAACCTTACACCATGTCTCCTGCAGAATGATGACGTCAACATCTTTCAGATTTTTGTTGAACTCCAGTGCTAAACTCTTCAGACCAAAGGTTGATGAGTTTAGGGCCTGAATGTTCCACATGCTAACTGATAGTGATTTCATGTTGCAAAAAGAAAGAATAGTGGTGAGAAATACAGTAACTACTAACTATCTCTCTCACAATCTCTGTCTCTCTCCCTCTCGCTTCAATAATGCATTTATTATCAGGAAGTTCCCATGTAAATATTTCCAGAGCAGGAATATATAATGGACTAGATTGAGTAGGTTACGTATAGATGAGATGAGGGTAGGTTAGGTACGGTTCTCTCGTCTCCCTATTGCTCCCACTCTCTCTTTTTACTCAATCTTTCACTCATATGCTCTCCAACTCCTATTTGCTCTCGTTCTCATGCTATTCGTCCCCCGCATCCCACCCACACACACACACACACACACACACACACACACACACACACACACACACACACACACACACACACACACACACACACACGCTGATGCTTGGTGTAGATATAGTGCAAACACACTGACACCTGTGCAGAGAGCCGTTAACAGTCTATTTACGTAAAGCAAAGTGCTGCATGTATAAACCACAACACACACACACACACACACACACACACACACACACACTGATGCTTGGTGTGTAGATTTAGTGCTCCTAGAGTGCGTAGGTGGGTACAGGGTTTGTTCTAACTATAGTCATTCTCTCTCTCTCTCTCTCTCTCTCTCTCTCTCTCTCTCTCTCTCTCTCTCCTCTCTCACTCACTCACTCACTCACTCACTCACTCACTCACTCACTCACTCACTCACTCACTCACTCACTCACTCACTCACTCACTCACTCACTCACTCACTCACTCAGTCTCTCTCTCACTCTGTGTCTGTCTCTCTCCTGTCTCTCACTCTCTCTCTCTCTCTCTCTCTCTCTCTCTCTCCTCTCTCTCCCTCCTCTCTCTCTGTCTCTCTCTCTCACTCTGTCTCTCTCTCTTTCACTATCTCTCTCTCTCCCTCCCTCTCTCTCTCTCACTCCGTGTCTCTCTCTCTTTCACTATCTCTCAATTCAATTCAATTTCAATTCAAGGGGCTTTATTGGCATGGGAAACATATGTTAACATTGCCAAAGCAAGTGAAGTAGATAATATACAAAAGTGAAATAAACAACAAAAATGAACAGTAAACATTACACTCACAGAAGTTCCAAAAGAATAAAGACATCACAAATGTCATATTAATGCATATACAGTGTTGTAACGATGTACAAATGGTTAACCTCTCTGGGCTAGGCGGGACGAATTCGTCCCACCTACGCAACAGCCAGTGTAATCCAGTGGCGCGATTTTCAAATACCTTAAAAATCCTATTACTTCAATTTCTCAAACATATGACTATTTTACAGCTATTTAAAGACAAGACTCTCATAAATCTAACCACACTGTCCGATTTCAAAAAGGCTTTACAACGAAAGCAAAACATTAGATTATGTCAGCAGAGTACCCAGCCAGAAATAATAAGACACCCATTTTTCAAGCTAGCATATAATGTCACAAAAATCCAGAAGACAACCTTTGATGATCTTCATCAGATGACAACCCTAGGACATTATGTTATACAATACATGCATGTTTTGTTCAATTAAGTTCATATTTATATCAAAAAACAGCTTTTTACATTAGCATGTGACGTTCAGAACTAGCATACCCCCCGCAAACTTCCGGGGAATTTACTAACAATTTACTAAATTACTCACGATAAACGTTCACAAAAAGCACAACAATTATTTTAAGAATTATAGATACAGAACTCCTCTATGCACTCGATATGTCCGATTTTAAAATAGCTTTTTGGTGAAAGCATATTTTGCAATATTCTAAGTACATAGCCCAGCCATCACGGGCTAGCTATTTAGACACCAAGCAAGTTTAGCCTTCACCAAAATCAGATTTACTATAACAAAAATGTTATTACCTTTGTTGTCTTCGTCAGAATGCACTCCCAGGACTTCTACTTCAATAACAAATGTTGGTTTGGTCACAAATAATCCATCATTATATCCAAATAGCGGCGTTTTGTTCGTGCGTTCCAGACACTATCCGAAATGGTAAATCAGGGTTACGAGCATGGCGCAATTCGTGACAAAAAAATTCTAAATATTCCATTACCGTACTTCGAAGCATGTCAACCGCTGTTTAAAATCAATTTTTATGCAATTTATCTCGTAAAAAAGCGATAATATTCCGACCGGGAATCTGCTTTTCGGTAAACAGAAAGACGGGGGCGGCCAGTGCACGCGCCTAAGCCCACTGTCCCTTGATCGGCCACTTGAGAAAGGCGATAATGTGTTTCAGCCTGGGGCTGGAATGACGACATTCAGGTTTTTCCCGGGCTCTGAGAGCCTATTGGAGCCATGGGAAGTGTCACGTTACCGCAGAGATCCTAACTTTTGGAAAGAGATGTCAAAGAAAGCCAATAAATGGTCAGACAGGCCACTTCCTGTAAAGGAATCTCAGGTTTTGACCTGCCATTTGAGTTCTGTTATACTCACAGACACCATTCAAACAGTTTTAGAAACTTTGGAGTGTTTTCTATCCAAAGCCAATAATTATATGCATATTCTAGTTACTGGGCAGGAGTAGTAACCAGATTAAATCGGGTAAGTTTTTTATCCAGCCGTGTCAATACTGCCCCCTAGCCCTAACAGGTTAAAGTACAAAAGGGAAAATAAATAAGCATAAAAATGGGTTGTATTTACAATGGTGTTTGTTCTTCACGAGTTGTCACAAATCTTGCTGCTGTGATGGCACACTGCGGTATTTCACCCAGTAGATATGGGAGTTTATCAAAATCAGGTTTGTTTTCAAATTCTTTGTGGATCTGTGTAATCTGAGGGAAGGAAGTATGTGTCTCTAATATGGTCATACATTGGGCAGAAGGTTAGGAAGTGCAGCTCAGTTTCCACCTCATTTTGTGGGCAGTGTGCACATATCCTGTCTTCACTTGAGAGCCATGTCTCCCTACGGTGGCCTTTCTCAATAGCAAGGCTATGCTCACTGAGTCTGTACATAGTTAAAGCTTTCCTTAAAACTTCTTATGGGCAGGTGGGACGGTAGCGTCCCACCTGGCCAACATCCGGTGAAATTGCAGAGTGAAATTCAAAAATACCAAATTCAAATATTTAACATTCTTGAAAATATATGTGTTATACATCAAAATAAAGCTTAACTTCTTGTTAATCCAGCCGCTGTGTCAGATTTCAAAAAGGCTTTACGGCGAAAGCAAACCATGCGATTATCTGAGGACAGCCCCCCACATACAAACACATGAAAATCATATTTCAACCAGGCAGGTGCGCCACAAAAGTCAGAAATAGCGCTATAATTAATGCCTTACCTTTGAAGATTTTCTTCTGTTGGCACTCAAAAATGAACCAGAAACATCACAAATGGTCCTTTTGTTCGATAATGTCCTTCTTTATGTCCCAGAAATGTCAATTTATTTGGCATGCTTGATTCAGAAATACACCGGTTTCAACACGCCCAAATGCCTACAAAGTATCTAATAAGTTACCTGTAAACTTGGTCCAAACATTTCAAACAACATTCCTAATCCAACCTCATGTACCCTAAAACGTAAATAATCGCTAAAATTTAAAATGGAATAAACTGTTTCTAATACCGGATAAAAACAACGTGAAGCACGCTCCAGTTCACACGCACCAAAACAGTAGAGTCCACCTGGAGTGACACTTACAATGAATAGGACTACTTCTTAATTTCTCAAAAGAAAAACATCGAACAATTTCTAAAGACTGTTGGCATCTAGTGGAAGCCATAGGAACTGCAACCAGGTTCCCATTAATAAGGGTATCCCATAGAAACCCATTGAAAAATCCTATGACCTCAATTTATTTATTTTATTTTTTCCCTGTATGGTTGGTCCTTGGGGTTTCACCTGCCATATTAGATCTGCTATACTCACAGACATTAGTTTAACAGTTTTAGAAACTGTAGAGTGTTTTCTATCCAAACCTATGCAATTATATGCATATCCTAGCTTCTGGGCCTGAGTAACAGGCAGTTTACTTTGGGCACACTTTTCATCCGGAGGTGAAAATACTGCCCCCTACGCAAGAGAGGTTAAGTTTGGCTCAGTCACCAGTGGTCAGGTATTCTGCCACTGTGTACACTCTGTTTAGGGCCAGATAGCATTCTAGTTTGCACTGTTTTTTTGTTAATTCTTTCCAATGTGTCAAGTAATTATCTTTTTGTTTTCTCATGATTTGGTTGGGTCTAATTGTGTTGCTGTCCTGGGGCTCTGTGGGGTGTGTTTGTGCTTGTGAACAGAGCCCCAGGACCAGCTTGCTTTGGGGACTCTTCTCCATGTTTATCTCTCTTTAAGTAATAGCTTTGTTATGGAAGGTTTGGGAATCGCTTCCTTTTAGGTTCTTGTAGAATTTAACAGCTCTTTTCTGGATTTTGATAATTAGCTGGTATCGGCCTTAATTCTGATCTGCATGCATTATTTGGTGTTCTACGTTGCACACGGAGGATATTTTTGCAGTATTCTGCACGCAGAGTCTCAATTTGGTGTTTGTCCCATTTTGTGAATTCTTGGTTGGTGATCGGATCTCACAACCATAAAGAGCAATGGGTTCTATAACTGATTCAAGTATTTTTAGCCAGATCCTAAATGATATGTCAAATTTTATGTTTCTATTGATGGCAGAGAAGGCCCTTCTTTCCTTGTCTCTCAGATCGTTCACAGCTTTGTGGAAGTTACCTGTGGCGCTGATGTTTAGGCCGAGGTATGTATCATTTTTGGTGTGCTCTAGGGCAACGGTGTCTAGATGGAATTAGTATTTGTGGTCCTGGTGACTGGATCTTTTTTGAACACCATTATTTTGGTCGGGCAGAATCTGTGCAGAAGATCTAAGTGCTGCTGTAGGCCCTCCTTGGTTGGTGACAGAAGCACCAGATCATCAGCATACAGTAGACATTTGACTTCAGATTCTAGTAGGGTGAGGCCGGGTGCTGCAGACTTTTCTAGTGCCATCGCCAATTCTTTGATATATATGTTGAAGAGGATGGGGCTTAAGCTGCATCCCTCTCTCACCCCACGGCCCCGTGGGAAGAAATATGTGTGTTTTTTGCCTATTGTAACTCCACACTTGTTGTTCGTGTACATGGATTTTATAATGTTGTATGTTTTCCCCCAACACCACTTTCCATCAATTTGTATAGCAGACCCTCATGCCAAATTGATTTGAAGGCTTTTTCGAAATCAACAAAGCATGAGAAGACTTTGCCTTTGTTTTGGTTTGTTTGTTTGTCAATTAGGGTGTGCAGGTTAATACGTGGTCTGTCGTACGATAATTTGGTAAAAAGCCAATTTGACATTTGCTCAGTACATTGTTTTCACTAAGGAAATGTACGAGTCTGCTGTTAAAACCTGTTAGGGCTAGGGGGCAGTATTGACACGGCTGGATAAAAAACATACCCGATTTAATCTGGTTACCACTCATACCCAGTAACTAGAATATGCATATACTTATTACATATGGATAGAAAACACCCTAAAGTTTCTAAAACTGTTTGAATGGTGTCTGTGAGTATAACAGAACTCAAATGGCAGGTCAAAACCTGAGAGATTCCTTTACAGGAAGTGGCCTGTCTGACCATTTCTTGAACTTCTTTTCCATCTCTATCTTTTACTAAGGATCTCGGCTCTAACGTGACACTTCCCACGTCTTCCATAGGCTCTCAGAGCCCGGGAAAAAACAGAATGTCGTCATTCCAGCCCCAGGCTGAAACACATTATCGCCTTTCTCAAGTGGCCGATCAAGGGACTCTGGGCTTATGCGCGTGACCCGACCGCCCCCGCCTTTGTGATTTTTTTCCTCTGTTTGCCGAAAAGGAGATTCCCTGTCGGAATATTATCGCTTTTCTACGAGAAAAATGGCGTAAAAATTGATTTTAAACAGCGG
The DNA here is from genome assembly GCF_965601325.2 of Salmo salar. Lineage (NCBI taxonomy): Eukaryota > Metazoa > Chordata > Actinopteri > Salmoniformes > Salmonidae > Salmo > Salmo salar. The sequence continues at coordinate 92,303,694 of NC_138291.1, read as the reverse complement.
TTGACATGCTTCGAAGTACGGTAATGGAATATTTAGAATTTTATTGTCACGAATTGCGCCATGCGCGCGACACTTCTTTACCATTTCGGATAGTGTCTGGAACGCACGAACAAAACAGCGCTATTCGGATATAACGATGGATTATTTTGGACCAAACCAACATTTGTTATTGAAGTAGCAGTCCTGGGAGTGCATTCTGACGAAGACAACAAAAGGTAATCAAACTTTTATAATAGTAAATATGATTATGGTGAGTGCTAAACTTGCCGGGTGTCTAAATAGCGAGCCCGTGATGCCTGGGCTATGTACTTAGAATATTGCAAAATGTGCTTTCACCAAAAAGCTATTTTAAAATCGGACATATCGAGTGCATAGAGGAGGTCTGTATCTATAATTCTTAAAATAATTGTTATGCTTTTTGTGAACGTTTATCGTGAGTAATTTAGTAAAATGTTAGCGAATTCCCCGGAAGTTTGCGGGGGGTATGCTAGTTCTGAACGTCACATGCTAATGTAAAAAGCTGGTTTTTGATATAAATATGAACTTGATTGAACAAAACATGCATGTATTGTATAACATAATGTCCTAGGGTTGTCATCTGATGAAGATCATCAAAGGTGAGTGCTGCATTTAGCTGTCTTCTGGGTTTTGGTGACATTATATGCTGGCTTGAAAAATGGGTGTCTGATTATTTCTGGCTTGGTACTCTGCTGACATAATCTAATGTTTTGCTTTCGTTGTAAAGCCTTTTTGAAATCGGACAGTGTGGTTAGATTAACGAGAATCTTGTCTTTAAATAGCTGTAAAATAGTCATATGTTTGAGAAATTGAAGTAATAGGATTTTTAAGGTTTTGAAAATCGCGCCACAGGCTTAAAGTGGCTGTTGAGTAGGTGGGACGCAAGCGTCCCACCTAGCCCATAGAGGTTATTGATAATGCCGAGGATTTTCCCAAGGTTGCTGTTGATGCATATCCCACGGTAGTAGTTGGGGTGATCAGTCCTTGGTTCCAAATATTGGGAAGATGCCAGAACTAAGGATGATGTTAAAGAGTTTTAGTATAGCCAATTGTAATTTGTTGTTTGTATATTTTATCATTTCATTGAGGATACCATCAACACCACATGCCTTTTTGGGTTGGAGGGTTTTTATTTTGTCCTGTAGTTCATTCAAGGTAATTGGAGAATCCAGTGGGTTCTGGTAGTCTTTAATAGTTGATTCTAAGATTTGTATTTGATCATGTATATGTTTTTGCTGTTTGTTTTTTGTTATAGAGCCAAAAAGATTGGAGAAGTAGTTTACCCATACCTCTTCATTTTGGATAGATAATTCTTTGTGTTGTTGTTTGTTTAGTGTTTTCCAATTTTCACAGAAGTGGTTAGAGTCTATGGATTCTTCAATTATATTGAGCTGATTTCTGATATGCTGTTCCTTATTTTTCCGTAGTGTATTTCTGTATTGTTTTAGTGATTCACCATAGTTAAGGCATAGACTCAGGTTTTCCGGGTCCCTATGTTTTTGGTTGGACAGGTTTCTCAATTTCTTTCCTCGATTTTTGCATTCTTCATCAAACCATTTGTCATTGTTGTTCATTTTCTTCGGTTTTCTATTTGAGATTTTTAGATTTGATAGGGAAGCTGAGAGGTCAAATATACTGTTATTAAGATGTTCTACTGTCAAGTTTATACCTTCACTATTACAGTGGAACGTTTTGTCCAGGAAGTTGTCTAGAAGGGATTGAATTTGTTGTTGCATAATTGTTTTTTGGTAGGTTTTCAAACAACATTCCTTCCATCTATAGCATTTCTTAACCTCTTTGGGCTAGACAACATCCAGTGAAATTGCAGAGCGCGAAATTCAAAATACAAAAATCGTAATATTAAACATTCATGAAAATACAAGTGTCTTACATCATTTAAAAGCTTAACTTCTTGTTAATCCAACCACGTTGTCAGATTTCAAAAATACTTTATGGCGAAAGCATACCATGCAATTATCTGAGGGCAGTGCCCCGCATACACCAGCATTAAAAACATTTTTCAAAGCAGCAGAGGTGTCACAAAAATCAGAAATAGAGATAAAATAAATCACTTACCTTTGAAGATCTTCCTATGCAATCCCAAGGGTCCCAGCTACACAACAAATGGTTGTTTTGTTCGATAAAGTCCTTTATATCACAAAAAGTCTGTTTAGTTGGCGCGTTTGCTTCAGTAATCCACCGTTCCACTCGTTCAACATGCAGACAAAGGAATCCCAAAAGTTACCAGTAAACTTTGTCCAAACAAGTCAAACAACGTTTATAATCAATCCTCAGGTACCCTAATATGTAAATAAATGATCAAATTTAAGACGGAATGTAGTATGTTCAGTACCGGAGATAAATAACGAAGTGCACACCCTCATTCACGCGCGCCACAAGACTAGAGTCCTAATGAGGGACACCTTGAAAAACTACAACTACTTGTTCGTTTTTCAAAAAACAAGCCTGAAACCCTTTCTAAAGACGGTTGACATCTAGTAAAGCCATAGGAACTGCAATCTGGGAGGAATTCTTTAGAATATCCCATAGACTATAACTGAAATGGCCTGTGACCTCAAAAAAAAACATTTTCCGGATGGATTCTCCTCGGGTTTTCGCCTGCCATATCAGTTCTGTTATAGGCACAGACATTATTTGAACAGTTTTAGAAACTTCTGAGTGTTTTCTATCCAATGCTACTAATTATATGCATATCCTAGATTCTGGATATGCATAGCCTTAAGAAGTTAATATTACTCAGTTCCTTTGGCTTTGATACCTCATGATTGAGTATTCCTCTGTTCAAGTAGACTGGGATTTTTGCTGTGGTCTGATAGGGGTGTCAGTGGGCTGACTGTGAACGCTCTGAGAGACTCTGGGTTGAGGTCAGTGATAAAGTAGTCTACAGTACTACTGCCAAGAGATGAGCTATAGGTGTACCTACCATAGGAGTCCCCTCGAAGCCTACCATTGACTATGTACATACCTGCGTGCGACAGAGCTGCAGGAGTTGTGACCCGTTTTTGTTGGTTATGTTGTCATAGTTGTGCCTAGGGAGGCATATGGGGGAGGGAATGCTGTAAGCTCCAGGCAGGTGTTTGTCCCCCTGTGTTCTGAGAGTGTCAGGTTCTCGTCCGGTTCTGGCATTTAGGTTGCCACAGACTAGTACATGTCCCTGGGCCTGGAAATGATTGATTTCCCCCTCCAGGATGGAGAAGCTGTCTTCATTAAAGTATAGGGATTCTACTGGGGGGATATAGGTAGCACCAAGGAGGACATTTTTCTCTGTTAAGATCATTTCCTTTTGAATTTCTAGCCAAATGTGAAATGTTCCTGTTTTGATTAATTTAATGGAGTGAGTTAGGTCTGCTCTACACCAAATTAGCATACCCCCTGATTCCCTTCCCTGTTTCACACCTGGTAGTTTGGTGGATGGGACTACCAGCTCTCTGTAACCTAGAGGGTAACCATTGGGCCTGTCTCCTCTATACCAGGTTTCTTGTAGGATGACAATGTCTGTATTTCCAATTTCTTTGGTGAAGTACAGGTTCCTGCTCTTTAGGCCAAAGGCAGATAACCTCAGGCCTTGGATATTCCAGGATGAGATAGTGAGACCTTTGTGTTCCATAAAGTGTCCAATGTTGTTAATCATGTGGTTTGGCTTCAGACCAGTAAGTGTGAGCAGAGCCTGCTGAGCATCTGGTACATGCCATTGGCTTGGGCTAGTGTAAGAGTCGGGGTTGGGCCTGTATGCCTGCTCACGGCCTGGGCGTATGTGTGACTTCCATGTTGAGGCCCTCTTTGAGGGAATGGGGTGCATGGAGTGGGCAGGAGGGGCATAGGTCTGATCTGAGGGGGCCTAAATGGGGTGTGGGCATGGTTGACTTGGAGGGGTGTTGATTGGTTGGGGTGGGGGTGTGTATGTGCGCTGGTGGTGTTGTGGTCTGGATGTAGGTCCTCTCGGCGTGGGTCCTCTGTGTAGGTCTGGGGGGGGGGGGGTCTGGGAGAGTGTCTCGCTGGTCTGGGCGGGGTGTCCATTGATCTGTTGCTCCTGTGTGAAGTGTTGGGGCTGCATTTGAGATTGATGTCCTTGTATAGCTGGGCCTGGTCATAGAGGCTGTTCAAGTCCAGGGTGGAGTGGTGAGCCAGGAAAACATTTGGTTTGAGGCACAGTCACGGGAAATACAGTGCCTTGCAAAAGTATTCATCCCCCTTGAAGTTTTTCCTATTTTGTTGTATTACAACCTGTAATTTAAATAGATTTTTATTTGGATTACATGTGATGGACATACACAAAATAGTCAAAATTGGTGAAGTGAAATAAAAAAAATTACTTGTTTAAAACAATTCTAAAAATATAAAAACGGAAAAGTGGTGCGTGCATATGTGTTCACCCCCTTTGCTATGAAGCCCCTAAATAAGATCTGGTGCAACCAATTACCTTCAGAAGTCACATAATTAGTTAAATAAAGTCCACCTGTGTGCAATCTAAGTGTCACATGATCTCAGTATATATACACCTGTTCTGAAAGGCCCCAGAGTCTGCAACACCATTAAGCAAGGGGCACCACCAAGCAAGTGGCACCATGAAGACCAAGGAGCTCTCCAAACAGATCAGAGACAAAGTTGTGGAGAAGTACAAATCAGGGTTGGGTTATAAAAAAATATCTGAAACTTTGTGTTCAAATTTTAAGACATTGTTTAAAGAAAAAAATAAGCAAATGCGTTTGGTGTTCGCTAAAAGGCATGTGGGAGACTCCCCGAACATATGGAAGAAGGTACTCTGGTCAGATTTCTCTCTCGCTTTCTCTTTCTCTCGCTCTCTCACTCTGTGTCTCTCTCTCTAACAGTGAAATTATTATGGGCCCTTCCCAACAATGCAGAGACAATTTTTTTGAAATAATAGAAAAATAATAAGACGAGGAATAAATACAAAACGAGTAACGGTAACTTGGCTACATAGACGGGGTACCAGTCGATGTGCAGGGGTATGAGGTAATTGAGGTAGATATGTCCATATCAGTAAGCCAAGGAGAGCTGACTAGACACTCTCTTGCACTATTGACTCCCATCAGTCTCCTGAAGACGGCAGATCACCACAGCCTCTCCAGAAATATCATACACCCTTATGCTTTTCGTTAGTGTGGACTTGGATGGCCCATATCCCCACATCCTGTTACTATGGTGAACATGGAACGTTCAGACATCCCTTTACTTCCTGAAAGCCCATACATGGTTGTTCCTTCCACCGTGGGCTGGGTGAGGTCTAGCCAGAAGAACTCTGTGGTAATAAATACTGTAACCATTTCTTCCTCTCCTAATGGAGTAATCTGGGCGTGATTCTTCAACTTGAGAACTGACTAAACTGATGCCAGCAGGGACAGGGGTTGCCGGTCCATCGACCAGGGGTTAGAAAAGGGTGGATCTAATAGCTCAGGGCACATGGTATTCTGCAACCCACTGTTTCCCTTCTTTCTTTCAAAGCAGCATCTGACTCAGATCTGGGAAACAGCTGTTTGACCTCTGTAAACACTCAAATGCTGAGAACCTGCAGAAACATCTTGTTTAGGGTGTACTAGGCGTAACGGGGGAGTGGAGACCTGAATGTTTGAGGGCCATTATAAGGTTCCCCCTTCTCTAACCCTTCAGAACAGAGAGAAAGAGAGGGAAAGAGAGAAAAGTAAATAGAGAGAGGTTCCCCCTCTCTTCCCCTCCAGATTTATGCTCCTCAGAGGGAAATCTCTCATTTGTAGCTTTTCATCTCTTTTTATTATTTTCTTTGGTTCTCTCTCTCCAGCTCCCGAAATGTAATTCGGGACTGCTGGTTCTCCCAGGCGACATGCTCAGATTCGCTCTCTCTCTGCCTTGCTACCACTCTCTTATATACACCGGCACGCACGCACGCACGCACACACACACACACACACACACACACATCACACACATACATACATACATACATACATACATACATACATACATACATACACACACACACACACACACACACACACACACACACACACACACACACACACACACACACACACACACACACACACACACACACACACACACACACACACACACATACACATACACATACACACACACACACTCAGTACTCCTGTAAATTTCTTCACGTCAGAACACATTACATTTACATTTACATTTACATCATTTAGCAGACGCTCTTATCCAGAGCGACTTACAAATTGGTGCATTCACCTTATGATATCCAGTGGAACAACCACTTTACAATAGTACATCTATATCTTTTTGTGGGGGGGGGGTAGAAGGATTACTTAATCCTATCCCAGGTATTCCTTAAAGAGGTAGGGTTTCAGGTGTCTCCGGAAGGTGGTGAATGACTCCGCTGTCCTGACCATTGGGGTGCCAAAGCAGCGAACAGTTTTGACCGGGCTGAGCGGGAACTGTGCTTCCGCAGAGGTAGGGAGGCGAGCAGGCCAGAGGTGGATGAATGCAGTGCCCTTCTTTGGGTGTAGGGCCTGATCCGAGCCTGAAGGTACGGAGGTGCCGTTCCCCTCACAGCTCCGTAGGCAAGCACCATGGTCTTGTAGCAGATGCGAGCTTCAACTAGAAGCCAGTGGAGTGTGCGGAGGAGCGGGGTGACGTGAGAGAACTTGGGAAGGTTGAACACCAGACGGGCTGCGGCGTTCTGGATGAGTTGTAGGGGTTTGATGGCACAGGCAGGGAGCCCCGCCAACAGGGAGTTGCAGTAATCCAGACGGGAGATGACAAGTGCCTGGATTAGGACCTACGCCGCTTCCTGTGTGAGGCAGGGTCGTACTCTGCGAATGTTGTAGAGCATGTTAGAAGGACCTGCCCAGGCTCCGCCTCCTGACCCCGCCCCCGGACATATACCCAAACACACACACTGAGGGCGTTGTGCCAGGGCTGTGAGTGGTTGGAGCCTGTTGAAAGTGTGTCAGTGCCAACTGAACAGCAGTGTGCGGAACAACTCAGTTAAGAAGAATCAGAAACTCTGACACACACAGGGAGACACACAGGGAGACACACACAGGGAGACACACACAGGGAGACACACAGGGAGACACACACAGGGAGACACACACAGGGAGACACACACAGGGAGACACACAGGGAGACACACACAGGGAGACACACACAGGGAGACACACACAGGGAGACACACAGAGGGAGACACACAGAGGGAGACACACACAGGGAGACACACACAGGGAGACACACAGAGGGGGAGACACACAGAGGGGGAGACACACAGGGAGACACACACAGGGAGACACACAGGGAGACACACACAGGGAGACACACAGGGAGACACACAGGGAGACACACACAGGGAGACACACACAGGGAGACACACACAGGGAGACACACAGAGGGAGACACACAGAGGGAGACACACAGGGAGACACACAGGGAAACACACAGGGAAACACACAGGGAGACACACAGGGAGACACACAGGGAGACACACAGGGAGACACACAGGGAGACACACACAGGGAGACACACAGGGAGACACACAGAAGGAGACACACACAGGGAGGCACACACAGGGAGACACATACAGGGAGACACACACAGGGAGACACGCAGGGAAACACACAGAGGGAGACACACACAGGGAGACACACACAGGGAGACACACAGGGAGACACACAGAGGGAGACACAGACAGGGAGACACACAGGGAGACACACAGGGAGACACACACAGGGAGACACACAGGGAGACACACACAGGGAGACACACAGGGAGACACACAGAAGGAGACACACACAGGGAGGCACACACAGGGAGACACACAGGGAGACACACAGAGGGAGACACACAGAGGGAAACACACACAGGGAGGCACACACAGGGAGACACATACAGGGAGACACACAGGGAGACACACAGAGGGAGACACACACAGGGAGACACACACAGGGAGACACACACAGGGAGACACGCAGGGAAACACACAGAGGGAGACACACACAGGGAGACACACACAGGGAGACACACAGGGAGACACACAGAGGGAGACACAGACAGGGAGACACAGACAGGGAGACACACACAGGGAGAAACACACAGGGAGACACACAGGGAGACACACACAGGGAGAAACACACACTTTGTAAATTTGAATTCAAAATTCCACAGTATATTTGTGTCCAGTGGAGGTAGTGTGTGTCTGTGTTCAGTGGTCAGTATGTCAGTGTGGATAGACTCACTGTTAATTGGCTAAAGTGACAATGGAACACGATACGATATTGATCTCTGATTGGCTGCTGATCGATTGAGTCTACCAACCTTCTGTTTTCTTGGAGTGTGTATGTGGTTCAGTACATTCAAGCAAGAGTAGGCTACTTGGAGGAAGGTGAGCTAAACTGAAGGAAATTCCTCCCTTTTCTCTCTCTCTCTCTGTGTTTGAAAGTCCTACACAACTCCCCTCATTATTTACCAGTCTCTTGCATCCTTTAATTTGTCCCTTTCTTTTTTCCATCCTTTCACTTCCCTCCTCTCGTCTCCTCGCATAGTAGTGTGTGTGAGAGAGAGCGAGGGAGAGACAGAGCCAGAGAGAGAGAGAGGGAGACAGAGCCAGAGAGAGAGAGAGGCAGAGATAGACAGAGAGAGACGGAGAAGACAGACAGACAGACAGACAGACAGACAGACAGACAGACAGACAGACAGACAGACAGACAGACAGACAGACAGACAGACAGACAGACAGACAGAGAGAGAGAGACAGAGTAGAGAGAGAGAGAGAAAACCAGTGCCACAGGTAACTTCCACAAAGCTGTGAACGATCTGAGAGACAAGGCAAGAAGGGTCTTCTCTGCCATCAAAAGGAACATAAAATTCGACAAACCAATTAGGATCTGGCTAAAAATACTTGAATCATTTATAGAACCCATTGCTCTTTATGGTTGTGAGGTCTGGGGTCCGATCACCAACCAAGAATTCACAAAATGGGACAAACACCAAATTGAGACTCTGCATGCAGAAATCTGCATAAATATCCTCTGTGTACAACATAAAACACCAAATACATGCAGAGCAGAATTAGGCCGATACCCGCTAATGATCAAAATCCAGAAAAGAGCCGTTCAATTCTACAACCACATAAAAGGAAGAGATTCACAAACCTTCTATAACAGAGAGATGAAGCTGGAGAAGAGTCCCCTAAGCAAGCTAGTCCTGGGGATATGTTCAGAAACACAAACAGACCCCATTGGAAAGAACCAGCCATCAAACAGAGCAAATTGGAATGCTTTCTGGCCATAAAAACAGAGAGTACACAGTAGCAGAATACAGAACATTCTGAAAGTATTCAGACCCCTTCCCTTTTTCCACATTTTCTTACGTTACAGACTTATTCTAAAATGTATTTAATTGTTTTTCCCCTCATCAATCTACACACAATACCCCATATAATAAGAAAGCAAAAACTGTTTTTTAGAAATGTTTGATAAATAGGAATATCACATTTACATAAGTATTCAGACCCTTTACTGAGTACTTTGTTGAAGCACCTCTGGCAGCGATTACAGCCTTGAGTCTTCTTGGGTATGACGCTACAAGCTTGGCCCATCTGTATTTGGGGAGTTTCTCCCATTTTTCTCTGCAGATCCTCTCAAGCTCTGTCAGGTTGGATGGGGAGTGTTGCTGCACAGCTACACTCAGCAAAAAAAGAAACGTCCCCTTTTCAGGACCCTGTCTTTCAAAGATAATTCGTAAAAATCCAAATAACTTCACAGATCTTCATTGTAAAGGGTTTAAACACTGTTTCCCATGCTTGTTCAATGAACTGTAAACAATTAATGAACATGCACCTGTGGAACGGTCGTTAAGACACTAACAGCTTACAGACGGTAGGCAATTAAGGTCACAGTTATGAAACTTAGGACACTAAAGAGGCCTTTCTACTGACTCTGAAAAACACCAAAAGAAAGAGGCCCAGCATCCCTGCTCATCTGCGTGAACGTGCCTTAGGCATGCTGCAAGGAGCCATGAGGACTGCAGTTGTGGCCAGGGCAATAAATTGCAATGTCCGTTCTGTGACACGCCTAAGACAGCGCTACAGGGAGATAGGACGGACAGCTGATCGTCCTCGCAGTGCCAGACCACGTGTAACAACACCTGCACAGGATCGGTACATCTGAACATCACACCTGTGGGACAGGTACATTTTTGAGATGACTAATATTACTGTAGACATTGAAATACTGTAGAGTTCCATTCATTTCTATGGAGGACTGCTCCTAATGGGGTGTGCCAATATTGCTGACCGGTGGCTTCAAAGCCTCTCAATGGCTAATACATAGCATCATCAATCCAGTGTGTATATAAGTCATTGGATTACACCCGTCCGTCACCCTCGTCCACAACGCCCTAGCAAAATCCATGATGGTAATAGCGCTCACTGTTGTACCTAGTTGCCGGTTTTGAAGGCATTTCCTGACGTCCTCAGGACATGGACATTTCAAAGTCAATCTTGAGTGATCTGCCTGGTGTATGTGTGCATGTGTGCGTGCACACACACTCGTGGCTTTTCAAATAGATCTGGACTCGCATTGGCAGAAGACAACCAGAGCAGAACAGAGTAGTGCAAGCAGCGATGACAACAATCATGTCGTCCAGAAACATGATAGACATGGGATGAATGTGAAATGTTAATATCTTCGGCGGTGGGAAAAAAATTGGCCTCAAAGACAATTACTTGAATAGTTCAATGGATATTCTTCGCACAAAGGTGATAACCAAAGTGTCTTTTTAGGACATTTCTAATTTGACTTTTTGGGGCTCGACTTTAGCTAAACTGCAATACCGAAAGTGTCCTCTCAGCACAGTGGAATGCTTAGACCAGAACCCTGGGGCCTTGGTGTCCCGGGGTCGTCTCCCATGTGACGCACACTGACATGTCAAAGGTCATTGATTCAAGACCTGGGAAGATTACATCTGCTAGACCAATCAGAGATGCTGTGTTTGGTGTCATTGACATTCTCTATGCGACACTTCCCTAAATCAAGACCCTCCTTCGTTTTCGCTCTTTTTCTCCTCTTAGGCCATCTGTCTGCTATAGCTTTTGGTTGTTAGCTTATGGTTGTTTGCTTGTGGTTGTTAACTTGTGGTTGTAAGCTTGTGGTTGTTAGCTTGGGGTTGTTAGCTTGTGGTTGTTAACCTGTGGTTGTTAGCTTGTGGTTGTTAACCTGGGGTTGTTAGCTTGTGGTTGTTAGCTTAAGGTTGTTAGCTTGTGATTGTTAGCTTGTGGTTGCTAGCTTGTGGTTGTTAACTTGTGGTTGTTAGCTTGTGGGGTTTAGCTTGTGGTTGAAAACGTGTGGTTGTTAGCCAAAAAGATGGTGCCAGGGTGGATGGCTGCCGTTTTATTGGCTCCTAAGCAACCTTGCTATTTTGTTATTTTTTTTGCATTGTTTGTAACTTTTTTGTACATAATGTTGCTGCTACCATCTCTTATGACTGAAAAGACCTTCTGGACATCAGAACAGCGATTACTCACCTCGAGTCAGACAGGAAGGATATACTCCAAACACTCGTACAGGCCCTCAGCCCCATCATTCGCTGGAGAAATAAACTGAGATTTTGCAGAAAGAGATTGGGGTGCCTTGTGAGGATCAGGCGGCGAGTGGCTAATCTGCCTTTACCATCTGTACTGATAGCTAACGTTCAATCGCTGGAAAATAAATGGGACAAACTGAAAGCCCATAAATCCTAACAACGGGACATTAAAAACTGTAATATTTTATGTTTCCCCGAGTCGTGGCTGAATGATGACATTAATAATATACAGCTTGCGGGTTGTACACTCTATCGACAGGATAGAAGAGCAGCCTCTGGTAAGACATGGGGCGGGGGCCTATGCATATTTGTAAACAATAGCTGGTGCATGATATCTAAGGAAGTCGAGGTTTTGCTTGCCTGAGGTAGAGTATCTCGTGATAAGCTGTAGACCACACTATCTACCTAGAGGGTTTTCATTTGTATTTTTCGTAGCTGCCTACATACCACCACAGACCGATGCTCGCACTAAAACCACACTCAATGAGCTTTATACACCCATAAGCAAACAGGAAAATGTTAATCCAGAGGGAGCGCTCCTAGTGGCCTGGGACTTTAATGCATATTAAATGTGAAACCAGAGGGGGAAAAAAACTCCAGACCACCTTTACTCCACACACAAAGACGCGTACAAAGCTCTACCTCGCCCTCCATTTGGCAAATCTGATGAAAATTCTATCCTCCTGATTCCTGCTTACAAGCTAAAATTAAAGCAGGAAGCACCAGTGACTCAGTCTATAAAAAAGTGGTCAGATGAAGCAGATGCTAAACTAGAGGACTGTTTTGCTATCAGACTGGAATATGTTCTGGGATTCTTCCGATGGCATTGAGGAGTACACCACATCAGTCACTGGCTTCATCAATAAGTGCATCAATGATGTCATCTCCACAGTGACTGTACGTACATATCCCAACCAGAAGCCATGAATTACAGGCAACATTCGCACTGAGCTAAAGGGTAGAGCTGCCGCTTTCAAGGAGCGGGACTCTAACCTGGAAGCTTATAAGAAATTCCGCTATGCCCTGCGACGAACCATCAAACAAGCAAAGCGTCAATACAGGACTAAGATCAAAACATACTACACCGGCTCCGACGCACGTCAGATGTGGCAGGGCTTGCAAACTATAACAGACTACAAAGGGAAGCACAGCTGAGAACTGCCCAGTGACACAAGCCTACCAGACGAGCTAAATTACTTCTTTGCTCGCTTCGAGGCAAGTAACACTGAAACATGCATGAGAGCATCAGCTGTTCCGGGCGACTGTGTGATCACGCTCTCCGCAACCGATGTGAGTAAGACCTTTAAACAGGTCAACATTCACAAGGCCGGAGGGCCAGACAGATTACCAGGATGTGTACTCCGAGCATGCGCTGACCAACTGGCAAGTGTCTTCACTGACATTTTCAACCTCTCCCTGTCTGAGTCTGTAATACCAACAGGTTTCAAACATGTTCATGTTTCCCTGTGCCCAAGAACACTAAGGTAACCTGCCTAAAAGACTACCAACCCATAGCACTCACATCTGTAGCCATGAAATGTTTTGGCTCACATCAACACCATTATCCCAGAAACCCTAGACCCATTCCAATTTGCATACCACCCCAACAGATCCACAGATGATGCAATCTCTATTGCACTTCACACTGCCCTTTCATACCTGGACAAAAGGAACACCTATTTGAGAATGCTATTCATTGACTACAGCTCAGCGTTCAACACCATTCTGCCATGATGATCCTCAACATGAGGACCCCTCATAAGGGTCAGTCCCCTCCCGTACACCCTGTTCAGTCATGACTGCACGGCCAGGCACGACAACACCATCATTAAGTTTGCCGATGACACAACAGTGGTAGGCCTGATCACCGACAATGATAAAACAGCCTTTTTATTTTTTTTATTTCACCTTTATTTAACCAGGTAGGCTAGTTGAGAACAAGTTCTCATTTACAACTGCGACCTGGCCAAGATAAAGCAAAGCAGTGCGACACAAACAACAGCACAGAGTTACACATGGAATAAACAAACATACAGTCAATAATACAATAGAAAAAGTCTGTATACAGTGTGTGCAAATGAGGTAGGATAAGGGAGCTATAGCAATAAATAGGCCATAGTGGCAAAATAATTACAATATAGCAATTAAACACTGGAGTGATAGATGTGCAGAAGATGAGTGTGCAAGTAGAGATACTGGGGTGCAAAGGAACAAAATAAATAACAGTATGGGGATGAGGTAGTTGGATGGGCTATTTACAGACAGATTCTTTTTTATTTTTTATTTCAGCTTTATTTAACCAGGTAGGCTAGTTGAGAACAAGTTCTCATTTACAACTGCGACATAAACGACAACACAGAGATACACATGGAATAAACATGGAGATAACCTGGAGCCAGTGGGTTTGGCGACGAATATGAAGCGAGGGCCAGCCAACGAGAGCATACAGGTCGCAGTGGTGGGTAGTATATGGGGCTTTGGTGACAAAACGGATGGCACTGTGATAAACTGCATCCAATTTGCTAAGTAGAGTGTTGGAGGCTATTTTGTAAATGACATTGCCGAAGTCAAGGATCGGTAGGATAGTCAGTTTTACGAGGGTATGTTTGGCAAAATAGGAAGCCGATTCTAGATTTAATTTTGGATTGGAGATGCTTAATGTGAGTCTGGAAGGAGAGTTTACAGTCTAACCAGACTCCTAGGTATTTGTAGTTGTCTACATATTCTAGGTCACAATCGTCCAGAGTAGTGATGCTAGTCGGGTGGGAGGGTGTGGGCAGCGATCCGTTGAAGAGCATGCATTTAGTTTTACTTGCATTTAAGAGCAGTTGGAGGCCATGGAAGGAGAGTCGTATGGCATTGAAGCTCATCTGGAGGTTAGTTAAAACCTGTTGAGGACAGACGTTCCGCTAGCGGAACGCCTAGCCAATATCCAGTGGAATCGAGTGGCGCGAAATACAAATACCTCAAAAATCCAATAATTTCAATTTCTCAAACATACGACTCTTTTACACCATTTTAAAGATACACTTCTCCTTAATCCAACCACATTGTTCGATTTCAAAAAGGCTTTACAGCGAATGCAAAACATTAGATTATGTCAGGAGAGTACATAGACCAAAATAACCACACAGCCATTTTCCAAGCAAGCATATATGTCAATAAAACCCAAAACACAGCTAAATGAAGCACTAACCTTTGATGATCTTCATCAGATGACACTCCTAGGACACTATGTTATACAATACATGTATGTTTTGTTCAATCAAGTTCATATTTATATCCAAAAACAGCTTTTTACATTGGCGCGTGTTGTTCAGAAAATGTATTCCCACCAAAACCTTCCGGTGAATTTACAAAATCGTCCCACCTACTCAACAGCCAGTGGAATCCCGTGGCGTGTTATTCAAATACCTTAGAAATGCTATTACTTCAATTTCTCAAACATGTGACTATTTTACACCATTTTAAAGACAAGACTCTCGTTAATCTAACCACACTGTCTGATTTCAAAAAGGCTTTACAACGAAAGCAAAACATTAGATTATGTCAGCAGAGTACCCAGCCAGAAATAATCAGACACCCATTTTTCAAGCTAGCATATAATGTCACATAAACCCAAACCACAGCTAAATGCAGCACTAACCTTTGATGATCTTCATCAGATGACACCCCTAGGACATTATGTTATACAATACATGCATGTTTTGTTCAATCAAGTTCATATTTATATCAAAAACCAGCTTTTTACATTAGCATGTGACTAGCATGTGACTAGCATTCCCACCGAACACTGCCGGTGAATTTACTAAATTACTCACGATAAACGTTCACAAAAAACATAACAATTATTTAAAGAATTATAGATACAGAACTCCTCTATGCACTCGATATGTCCGATTTTAAAATAGCTTTTCGGTGAAAGCACATTTTGCAATATTCTCAGTAGATAGCCCGGCATCACAGGGCTAGCTATTTAGACACCCAGCAAGTTTAGCACTCACCAAAGTCAGATTTACTATAAGAAAAATGTTATTACCTTTGCTGTTCTTCGTCAGAATGCACTCCCAGGACTTCTACTTCAATAACAAATGTTGGTTTGGTCCCAAATAATCCATTGTTATATCCAAATAGCGGCGTTTTGTTCGTGCGTTCAAGACACTATCCGAAAGGGTAAATAAGGGTGATGAGCATGGCGCATTTCGTGACAAAAAAATTCTAAATATTCCAATACCGTACTTCGAAGCATGTCAACCGCTGTTTAAAATCAATTTTTATGCCATTTCTCTCGTAAAAAAGCGATAATATTCCGACCGGGAATCTGCGTTTAGGTAAAAAGAGGAAAGTAAATAAAACACGGGGTCGACTCGTGCACGCGCCTAAGCCCATTGTCCTCTGATCGGCCACTTGCCAAACGCGATAATGTGTTTCAGCCAGAGGCTGCCTCGATATCATTCAGCTTTTTCCCGGGCTCTGAGAGCCTATGGGAGCCGTAGGAAGTGTCACGTTACAGCAAAGATCCTCAGTCTTCAATAAAAAGAGCCAAGATGAACAACAACTTGTCAGACAGGCCACTTCCTGTTCAGAATCTTCTCAGGTTTTTGCCTGCCATATGAGTTCTGTTATACTCACAGACAACATTCAAACAGTTTTAGAAACTTTAGGGTGTTTTCTATCCAAAGCCAATAATTATATGCATATTCTAGTTACTGGGCAGGAGTAGTAACCAGATTAAATCGGGTACTTTTTTTATCCGGCCGTGTCAATACTGCCCCTAGCCCTAACAGGTTAAAACTGTGTTGTTGGTTAAGGGCTTGTAAGTAAGCATTTCACTGTATACCTGTTGTATTCACCACATGTGACTTGATTTGTGGTTGTTAGCTTGTGGTTGTTAGCTTGTGGTTGTTAGCTTGTGGTTGTTAACTTGTGGTTGTTAACTTGTGGTTGTTAGCTTGTTGTTGTTAGCTTGAGGTTGTTAACTTGTGGTTGTTAACTTGTGGTTGTTAGCTTGTGGTTGTTAGCTTGTGGTTGTTAGCTTGTGGTTGTTAACTTGTGGTTGTTAACTTGTGGTTGTTAGCTTGTGGTTGTTAGCTTGTGGTTGTTAGCTTGTGGTTGTTAACTTGTGGTTGTTAACTTGTGGTTGTTAACTTGTGGTTGTTAGCTTGTGGTTGTTAGCTTGTGGTTGTTAGCTTGTGGTTGTTAACTTGTGGTTGTTAGCTTGTGGTTGTTAACTTGTGGTTGTTAACAAGACCCTGCTAGGTAAAGTCCCCCCTTATCTCCGCTCACTGGTCACCATAGCAGCACCCACTTGTAGCACGCGCTCCAGCAGGTATATCTCTCTGGTCACCCCCAAAGCCAATTCCTCCTTTGGCCGCATCTCCTTCCAGTTCTCTGCTGCCAATGACTGGAACGAACTACAAAAATCTCTGAATCTGGAAACACTTATCTCCCTCACTAGCTTTAAGCACCAGCTGTCAGAGCAGCTCACAGATCACTGCACCTGTACATAACCCATCTATAATTTAGCCCAAACAACTACCTCTTCCCCTACTATATTTATTTATTTTATTTATTTTGCTCCTTTGCACCCCATTATTTCTATTTCTACTTTGCACTTTCTTCTACTACAAATCTACCATTCCAGTGTTTTACTTGCTATATTGTATTTACTTTGCCACCATGGCCTTTTTTTGCCTTTACCTCCCTTATCTCACCTCATTTGCTCACATTGTATATATACATATTCTTCTACTGTATTATTGACTGTATGTTTGTTTTACTCCATGTGTAACTCTGTGTTGTTGTATGTTGTCGAACTGCTTTGCTTTATCTTGGCCAGGTCGCAATTGTAAATGAGAACTTGTTCTCAACTTGCCTACCTGGTTAAATAAAGGTGAAATAAATAAAGAAATAAAAAACTTGTGGTTGTTAGCTTGTGGTTGTTAACTTGTGGTTGTTAACTTGTGGTTGTTAGCTTGTGGTTGTTAACTTGTGGTTGTTAGCTTGTGGTTGTTAGCTTGTGGTTGTTAGCTGGTGGTTGTTAGCTGGTGGTTGTTAGCTGGTGGTTGTTAGCTGGTGGTTGTTAACTTGTGGTTGTTAGCTTGTGGTTGTTAACTTGTGGTTGTTAACTTGTGGTTGTTAGATTGTGGTTGTTAGCTTGTGGTTGTTAACTTGTGGTTGTTAGCTTGTGGTTGTTAACTTGTGGTTGTTAGATTGTGGTTGTTAGCTTGTGGTTGTTAACTTGTGGTTGTTAGATTGTGGTTGTTAGCTGGTGGTTGTTAGCTTGTGGTTGTTAGCTGGTGGTTGTTAACTTGTGGTTGTTAGCTTGTGGTTGTTAGATTGTGGTTGTTAGCTTGTGGTTGTCTAATAAAACATGGCTCCAATGCTGAACACAGAAACAAACAGTCAGGTACTGGAGCTGGTTTAGATCTGAGTAGGGGTTATTTCTGGTTGTAATATACAGCACATCTGGGCTGTGGGGTCCATCTGTGTGTTTTATAAGGCTTGGAAAACATTTGACAAAACAGAGAGAGAGAGACAGAGAGCAGGAGCCGAAGGAGAAGAGAGAGATGGGGATAGAGAGAAAAAGGAAACTGAAACGAAAGGGAAAGAAGAAGAGAGTTGGAGAGATAGAAGGATATAAGAAACGTAGGAAAGAGGAGAGAGAGGAAAAGGAGGAGAGAAATATGGTGGCGTGGGGGAGAGGAGAGAGAGAGAGAGAGAGAGAGAGAGAGAGAGAACGAACAACAGCCTGGTATGGGAAGTCGTCAGAGTTTCCTTGAACAGCTTTACGGTTTTACTCAGAAATCAGGCTTATTATGTCTACCCTGAGTGAAAATATAGATGGTAAATGATATGGTTTCTCTCTTTAGATCGAGAGAGTGTGTGTGAGCATGTAAGTGTATGAGCGTGTGTACGTGTGAGTGTGTCAGTGTGTGTATGCCACAGCTGTAATAATAGAACGCCCCACTGCCCCGCCTCCTTGTCCACAGACCATGGCCACTTTTCTGCCCCCTTCAGTCTCTTACGCCCCTTCTTACCCTCTTTAAGGAGGGTTAAGTCTTTCAGCCCCTCCTCACTTCCCATCCTATCACAGTATTATTGGCCCTGTTCTGTTAGAAGATTATTTGTGTAGTATGTGTATGTTCAGAGACAGCATCTTTGATGTGAGGCATTTGAGGATTCTTGTGGTTTTTTGGGTGTTTTGTAGTGGTCTGACTGTCAAGGGTGAGGGTGTGTGCGTGTGCATGTGTTTGCGTGCATGTGTGTGTGTGTGTGTGCGTGCGTGCGTGTGTGTGTTTGCAGGCATTGTGTGCAACAGACTGTTGTGGTTGGGGTTATTGTGCCTGTCAAAGGTTTTGATCAAAGTTAAACAGTCTTTCTCTCTATTTACGATAGAAGCTGTATTTACGTTACTCTCTCTCTCTCTCCTTCAGGTGCGTCGTTCATGGGCTCGTTTCTGGCCAGCAGTTTGGGCTCTCCCCCGTCTCACCCTGCCTCCCCTTCCTCCCCCTCCTACAGGGGAGGACCTCACTCCAGTGCCTCCCCCATCTGGTTCCCCCACTCACATGAAGGTAAGACACACACTCTCACACCCACGCATGCGTGTGTTTCGGGAGCCTCTATACCCCCATTGCACCCCTCTCTCAGACTAGGGCCCCTCTGGGCCGGTCTGAGAGGTCCCCTTCCTGCTACACACACACACACACACACACACACACACACACACACACACACACACACACACACACACACACACACAGACACACACACACACACACACACACACACACACACACACACACACACACACACACACACACACACACACACACACACACACACACACACACAGGCAAGCATGAACTCCGCTGGTTAAGGTTAGGCATGAACTCCGAATGGTTAAGGTTAGGCATGAACTCTGAATGGTTAAGGTTAGGCATGAACTCTGAATGATTAAGGTAAGGGTTAAGGTTTGGAATAGGCTTAAAACTAAAATCTTAAAAACAACTTTCTATTACTGGATTAAAACGTTTGGAATCAGAGGCAGGAATTGCAAAAATTTCGAACAACCTGTTTTTGCTTTGTCATTATGGGGTTTTGTGTGTAGATTAACGAGGGGAAAAATCTATTTAATACATTTTAGAATAAGGCTGTAACGTAACAAAATGTGGAAAAAGTCAAGGGGTCTGAATACTTTCCGAATGCACCGCATTTAAACAGTAGATACCAAACATTCTATGTATCTGTTTATGCATGTTAGTGTAGGTGGTTACAAACAGTAGATACCAAACATTCTATGTATCTGTTTATGCATGATAGTGTAGGTGGTTATAAACAGTAGATACCAAACATTCTATGTATCTGTTTATGCATGTTAGTGTAGGTGGTTATAAACAGAAGATACCAATCATTCTATCAGTAAACGCAACATAACAGCCGGACAAAGAAAAATGCGAGTTGCTAATGTTCGCTAATGTTTCTTTTTGTAAAACTGCCTGGAGCTTATTTGGATTCAGTTGAATTCATCGAAAGAAGGAGGGTTTAAGTGTGAGCGCCAGACAGCGAGAGTGGGAGAAATTTAGAAAGAGAGGGAGGAGAAAAAGAGAGCTGGAGAGAGAGAGAGAGAAAAAGAGAGAGAGAGAGAGAGAGAGAGAGAGAGAGAGAGAGAGAGGAAGAACAGATGAGCAGATGAGCTCCAGCATCTTTCAGCATGTTTTTACAAAAAGATAGATTTTTCGGCAAGGACATATACAGGATACTACCCTCCAAAACATAACCTTCACTCCAAATAAAAACTCCAAACCTACAACCTGATTTTGTATAAAATGATCTGGAAGGATTCCTACTACCAAAGATTATTTTCTCCAAGCTATATTGAAAATGCTCTGGCAAACAATCAACAGAAACCTGAAAACACCATCCAACCTGGAATTGAGTGAGTCATGTTCAGTCTGAAGCTACTTTTAAAGCCAAGAAGAGAAAAATATTACAATAATATACTGCTCAAAAAAATAAAGGGAACACTTAAACAACACAATGTAACTCCAAGTCAATCACACTTCTGTGAAATCAAACTGTCCACTTAGGAAGCAACACTGATTGACAATAAATTTCACATGCTGTTGTGCAAATGGAATAGACAACAGGTGGAAATTATAGGCAATTAGCAAGACACCCCCAATAAAGGAGTGGTTCTGCAGGTGGTAACCACAGACCACTTCTCAGTTCCTATGCTTCCTGGCTGATGGTTTGGTCACTTTTGAATGCTGGCGGTGCTTTCACTCTAGTGGTAGCATGAGACGGAGTCTACAACCCACACAAGTGGCTCAGGTAGTGCAGCTCATCCAGGATGGCACATCAATGCGAGCTGTGGCAAGAAGGTTTGCTGTGTCTGTCAGCGTAGTGTCCAGCGCATGGAGCCGCTACCAGGAGACAGGCCAGTACATCAGGAGACGTGGAGGAGGCCGTAGGAGGGCAAAAACCCAGCAGCAGGACCGCTACCTCCGCCTTTGTGCAAGGAGGAGCAGGAGGAGCACTGCCAGAGTCCTACAAAATGACCTCCAGCAGGCCACAAATGTGCATGTGTCTGCTCAAACGGTCAGAAACAGACTCCATGAGGGCGGTATGAGGGCCCGACGTCCACAGGTGGGGGTTGTGCTTACAGCCCAACACCATGCAGGACGTTTGGCATTTGCCAGAGAACACCAAGATTGGCAAATTTGCCACTGGCGTCCTGTGCTCTTCACAGATGAAAGCAGGTTCACACTGAGCACATGTGACAGACGTGACAGTCTGGAGACGCCGTGGAGAACGTTCTGCTGCCTGCAACATCCTCCAGCATGACCGGTTTGGCGGTGGGTCAGTCATGGTGTGGGGTGGCATTTCTTTGGGGGGCTGTACAGCCCTCCATGTGCTCGCCAGAGGTAGCCTGACTGCCATTAGGTACCGAGATGAGCTCCTCAGACCCCTTGTGAGACCATATGCTGGTGCGGTTGGCCCTGGGTTCCTCCTAATGCAAGACAATGCTAGACCTCATGTGGCTGGAGTGTGTCAGCAGTTCCTGCAAGAGGAAGGCATTGATGCTATGGACTGGCCCGCCCGTTCCCCAGACCTGAATCCAATTGAGCACATCTGGGACATCATGTCTCGCTCCATCCACCAATGCCACGTTGCACCACAGACTGTCCAGGAGTTGGCGGATGCTTTAGTCCAGGTCTGGGAGGAGATCCCTCAGGAGACCATCTGCCACCTCATCAGGAGCATGCCCAGGTGTTGTAGGGAGGTCATACAGGCACGTGGAGGCCACACACACTACTGAGCCTCATTTTGACTTGTTTTAAGGACATTACATCAAAGTTGGATCAGCCTGTAGTGTGGTTTTCAACTTTAATTTTGAGTGTGACTCCAAATCCAGACCTCCATGGGTTGATGAATTGGATTTCCATTGATTATTTTTGTGTGATTTTGTTGTCAGCACATTCAACTATGTAAAGAAAAAAGTATTTAATAAGATTATTTCATTCATTCAGATCTAGGATGTGTTATTTTAGTGTTCCCTTTATTTTTTTGAGCAGTGTATATTTAACTTGATAAAGATTGAATGCTAAGTTAAGGCTACCAAGTTTGCTACGACAGAACAGATCTGACTGCAACTTCAATTAGCACTGAGGTTTGAAGTGAAATACGTCAAAGCCCTTGACCCTAGCAATGGCAGGAGAGAGGCCTTTGAACCACCCTCCCGCTGTTCAAAGGACGTTATAATACATTACCCTCTGGATGTAATAAATAAGAAGGCCCGAAAAGAGTACACAAAGAAGCTCCTTATGGAAAATCAAGACACACTTTTTGCTATTATAAAAAATTGGAACATAAGAAACTTTATCTTTCATCCCCTGGTATGGCACAGTGCTATATTAACATACTACCCCTCTGTTAAGAGTGTGTGTGTGGGGGGGGGGGGGGGGGGGGGGTGTTAGCGATGGGTGGAAACTCAGGATACTAGACAACGAGGACTCTTGAGTTAGCCAATATCAACCTATACAAGTCTGGAACAGTAATGGTACAGGGCAACCCCAAACAGTTTCAGCTGGACTTTCACATAATCAAAGCGATAGCTCAGCAGGAGAAGCTCTTTTTTGAGAAAGATACTCCCACCCCGAGCATGTCAGACCTCTTCATTGCACAACCCCACAGACGAGCAACCTCAGGCGGAAAGTCAACCTCCCAGCACAGAGTACTACTTCCTCATTGAAATGAAGGATAGATTCACCCAGCTGGAGGTAAGGCAGGTGGAGCTGGAACAGCAGGTGAACACACTCCAGTCAGAACAAAAAAATAGTCCAGCTCAACAACACCCCAGTCTACTCGGTGACACCCAGAGAACATTAGTGTCGTAGCTCTTATTGTGGGAATCTGAAACAACTGTAAATTGACCCACATTTATTGTCAACCTATGCGTATTGAACACTATTCCAGAGGAAAAACAATACTGGATGTTTTGGAGTCTGGTAACTCTGAGGAGGATGTTGGGAAAAATATCTTGGCTATTGAGTAGACTGATACCCCATTTCATTGATCCCCAATCCTTAGGTAAAGCTGTACAGTGCAATATGAATGTCAATACACACAATAGGCTGACTGGGGAGGTGATTTCACACAGTCGCAGTCCCGCGATAAGAACTACAATGCTAATATTTGCTTAAACTCGTCACAGTTGTGTTCTGTGGATGTCACCGAGTAGACTGATACCCCAATTTATTGCTTCACATTCCAACCTTGTTTAACATTATCTAGTCTAAATATGGCATGATTCCACCAATTGTAACCTTCTGCATCACTTTCAAAGAGGTACTTTTATTTTGAAGGCAAACTGCAAATTCCACTATTGTGCCTAATCCTTATTGTGGCTAGCTTCACAACACATAACCCGGTCCATTTGAGCCTCATGAAGCAAGCTGGCTGCTTATAGCATTAGCTTTGGGAACAGGGTTTAGTAGTTAGCTAGCTATTTCTTTTCATGAACTGAAGTTCAATTTCAATAGGCGAACAACAAGTGGCTGCCTAGCTAATACTTACTCAAGGATTCCTAAATCATTGCTAAGAATAATGAAAATGACTGCAGTATCTACTGGTCATTGTTTTCAGGCTGGTTGTATTGGTGCTAGCTAGGTACCAAGCTAAAGCTAGCTAGCTACCCCAGAAGTTGCGGTCCAACACAACATTCTACAATTAAACTGTGTTATTTGACGTGTCAAATTAAAAGCTTATTTAACGTGTCAAATAGTGTTATTTGACGTGTATCTTTTTTGACATGCAAAGACCCAAATGGCTTTCCATAATAGAGAACCCATTCCGAGAGGACCTACATCTAGACGACAGCACCACCACCAACCACATCCACATCCCCACCCCAACCAATCAACACCCCCCCAAGTCAACCATGCCCACACGCCATTTAGGCCCCCTAAGCTCAGACCTATGCGCCTCCTGCCCACCCCATGCCCCCCACTCCCGCAAAGAGGGCCTCAACATGGAAGTCACACATACACCCAGACCGGGAGCAGGAAAACAGACCCAACCCCCACTCTTACACTAGCCCAAGCCAATGGCATGTACCAGATGCTCAGCAGGCTCTGCTCACACTTACTGGTCTGAAGCCAAACCACATGATTAACAACATTGGACACTTTATTGGAAACAAAACCTTCACTATCTCATCCTGGAATATCCAAGGCCTGAGGTTATCTGTCTTTGGCCTAAAGACCAGGAACCTGGACTTCACCAAAGAAATCAGAAATACAGACATTGTCATCCTACAAGAAATTCTAAAGGAAATGATCTCAACAGAGAAAAAGGTCCTCCTGTGTGCTACCTATATCCCCTCACTAGAATCCCCATACTTGGGAAAATTGGAAAGAACTAAACAAACAACAACACAAAGAGTTATCTATCCAACATGGAGATGTATGCATAAACCACTTCTCCAATCTTTTTGGCCCTATAACAAAAAACAAACAGCAGAAACATAAACATGATCAAGTTCAAATCTTAGAATCAGCAATTAAAGACTACAAGAACACACTGGATTCTCCAATTACATTGAATGAACTACAGGACAAAATACAAACCCCCCAAAAAGGCCTGTGGTGTTGATGGAATCCTCAATGAAATGATAAAATATACAGACCACAAATTCTAATTGGCTATACTTAAAATATTTAACATCATCCTTAGCTCTGGCATCTTCCCCAATACTTGGAACCAAAGACTGATCACCCCAAGCCACAAAAGTGGAGACAAATGTGGCCCCAATATCTACTGTGGGATATGCGTCAACAGCAAACTTAGGAAAATCCTCTGCATTAACATTAACAGCAGACTTGTACATTTCCTCAGTGAAAACAATGTACTGAGCAAATGTCAAATTGGCATTTTACCAAATTACCGTACAACAGACTACGTATTCACCCTGCACACCCCAATTGACAAACACAAAAAAAACTAAACAAAGGCAATGTCTTCTCATGCCTTGTTGACTTCAAAAAAACCTTTGACTCAATTTGGCATGAGGGTCTGCTTTAGAAATTGATGGAAAGTGGCGTTGGGTGAAACATATACGACATTACAAAATCCATGTACACAAACAGGTTAAAATTGGCAAAAACACACACATTTCTTTCCACAGGGCCGTGGGGTGAGACAGGGATGCCCCTTAAGCCCCACCCTCTTCAACATATATATCAATGAATTGGCGAAGGCACTAGAACAGTCACCCTACTGGATTCTGAAGTCAAATGTCTACTGTATGACTATGATCTGGTGCTTCTGTCCCCAACCAAGGAGGGCCTACAGCAGCACCTAGATCATCTGAACAGATTCTGACAGACCTGGTTCCTGACAGTAAATCTCAGTAAGACAAAAATGATGGTGTTCCAAAAAAAGGTCCAGTTGCCAGGACCACAAATACAAATTAAATCTAAACACTGTTGCCCTAGAGCACACAAAAAACGACTCGTACCTCGGCATAAACATCAGTGCCACAGGTAACTTCCACAAAGCTGTGAACGATCTGAGAGACAAGGCACGTAGGCCTTCTATGCTATCTAAAGGAAAATAAAATTTGACATATCAATTAGTTTCTGGCTAAAAATAATTGCATCAGTTATAGAACCCATTGCCCTTTATGGTTGTGAGGTCTTGGGTCCGCTCACCAATCAAGTATTCATAAAATGGGACAAACACCAAATTGATGCAGAATTTTGCAAAAAATATCCTTAGTGTACAACGTAAAACACCAAATAATGCATGCAGAGAAGAATTAGACCGATACCCGCTAATGATCAAAATCCAGAAAAGAGCAGTTAAATTTTACAACCACCTAAAAGGAAGCAATTCTCAAACCTTCCATAACAAGCCCTCGCCTACAGAGAGATGAACCTGGAGAAGAGTTCCCTAAGCAAGCTTGTTTGGACCTAAACAGAGAGTACATAGTGGCAGAATACCTGACCACTGTGACTCACCCAAACTTTAGGAAAGCTTTGACTATGTACAGACTCAGTGAGCATAGCCTTGCTATTGAGAAAGGTCGTCATAGGCAGACCTGGCTCTCAAGAGAATAAAGGCTACGTGCACACTGCCCACAAAATGATGTGGAAACTGAGCTGCACTTCCTAACCTCCTGCCAAATGTATGACCATATTAGAGACACATTTCCTTCAGATTGCACAGATCCACAAAGAATTCTAAAACAAACCAAATTTTGATAAACTCCCATATCTATTGGGTGAAATACCATAGAGTGCAATCACAGCAGCAAAATATGTGATATGTTGCCACAAGAACAATTTGCACATAATATGACATTTGAAACATCATTATTCTTTTGCAACTTATGTGAGTGTAATATTTACTGTTAATTGTTATTGTTTATTTTACTTTAGTTTATTTTCTACTTCACTTGCTTTGGCAATTTTAGCATATGTTTCCCATGCCAATAAAGTCTGTCAATTGAATTGAATTGAGAGAGAGAGACCATCGAGACAGAGAGACAGCGACAGAGAGAGGGAGGGAGGGAGGGAGGGAGGGAGGGAGGGGGAGGGAGGGAGGGAGGGAGGGAGGGGAGAAAAAGAAAGAGGGAGAGAGAGCAGAACAAGCGAGAGAGAGGAGAGAGAGGAGATAGAGAGAGATAGAGTGAGAGAGGAGAGAGAGAAACAGAGGAGAATAAGAGAGAGAGGAGAGAGCAGAGAGAGAGAGGGGGGAGTAAAAGAGAGCAATTTAATCTCTGTGTGGCTCACCTTTGAAGTATGTGTGTGTGTGTGTGTGTGTGTGTGTGTGTGTGTGTGTGTGTGTGTGTGTGTGTGTGTGTGTGTGTGTGTGTGTGTGTGTGTGTGTGATGAACAAGTGCACGCACACATACATACACGCTCGCACGCACACACACACACACACACACACACACACACACACACACACACACACACACACACACACACACACACACACACACACACACACACTACAAATGATTGTTTTGAAGAATCCAAGCCAGGGAGCCCCAGTAGGCAGACTGCCAGCTGGCCTCAGTCCAGAGAGTGGAGCACAGCTAGCACAGAGAGGAGAGCCTGGACACTACACTACATACACACACACTAAAACACCATGCTCGCTCACACACACTCTCAGTCAAACACCTGTCCTTGTCCCCACAGATTCTAGTTTTTATTGACAGAGTTCTCAAACTGTTCTGGCAGGTACCATGTCTCCATTTCTCTCCCTCTCTCTTCCTCCCATCTCTCATTCTCCCCCTCTCTCTCTTCCCCCATTTTTAATTCTCCCCCCTCTCTCTCCTCCATCTCTCATTCTCACCCTCTTTCTCTTACCCCATCTTCTCCCACTTTCTTTTCCCTCCTTCCCTCTCTCCCCCCCTCTCTCCCCCTCTCACTCTATTTTCTCTCTCTCTCTCTCCCCTCTCTCTCTCTCTCTCTCTCCCTCTCTCTCTCCTCTCTCCCCCTATCTCTCCCTCTCTCCTCTCTCTGTCCCCCCTCTCTCCCCTCTCTCTCTCCCCCCTCTCTCTCTGTCTCCCCCCCTCTCTCTCAATTACATTTCAATTTACATTTTTGGGACTTTATTGGCATGGGAAGCATAGGTTTACATTGCCAAAGCAAGTGAAATAGATAATAAACATGAAATAAACTATTAAATAAATGTGCAGTACACATTACTCTCACAAATGTTTTAAAAGAATGAAGACATTTCAAATGTCATATTATAATTAAAGTACAAAAGGGAAAATAAATAAACATGGGTTGTATTTACAATTACATTTTAGTCATTTAGCAGACACTCTTATCCAGAGCGACTTACAGTAGTGAGTGCATACATTTTCATAAATTTTTTATATTTTTCCCATACTGGTCCCCTGTGGGAATCAAACCCACAACCCTGGTGTTGCAAACACCATGCTCTACCAACTGAGCCACACGGGACCATGTGGCTCAATGGTGTTTGTTCTGGCAACAGGTCACAAATCTTGCTGCTGTTATGTCATACTGTGATATTTCACCCAATAGATATGGGAGTTTATCAAAATTGGGTTTGTTTTAGAATTATTTGTGGATCTGTGTAATCTGAAGGAAATATGTGTCTCTAATATGGTCATACATTTGGCAGGAGATTAGGAAGTGCAGCATTTTGTGGGCAGTGTGCGCATAGCCTGTCTTCTCTTGAGAGCCAGGTCTGCCTACGACAGCCTTTCTCAATAGCAAGGCTATTGCTCACTGAGTCTGTAAATAGTCAAAGCTTTCCTTAAATTTGGGTAAGTCACGGTGGTCAGATATTCTGCTACTGTGTGCTCTCTGTTTAGGGCCAAAGAGCATTCTAGTCTGCTCAGTTTATTTTGTTAATTCTTTCCAATGTGTCAAGTAATTATCTTTTTGTTTTCTCATGATTTGGTTGGGTCTAATTGTGTTGCTGTTCTGGGGCTCTGTGGGGTCTGTTTGTGTTTGTGAACAGAGCCCCAGGACCAGCTTGCTGAGGGGACTCTTCTCCAGGTTCATCTCTCTGTAGGTGATGGCTTTGGTCTCTCTCTCTCTCTCTCCTTCTCTCTGTTTATCACCATTAGTATGTGATTGCCTCTAGATGGCTGATGGAGCCTTTTAGG
The DNA here is from genome assembly GCF_965601325.2 of Salmo salar. Classification (NCBI taxonomy): domain Eukaryota; kingdom Metazoa; phylum Chordata; class Actinopteri; order Salmoniformes; family Salmonidae; genus Salmo; species Salmo salar. The sequence goes on along the minus strand of NC_138291.1, from coordinate 92,274,938 downwards.
TAATTGTTGCCATTTAGATTCAATGGTTGTTAAAACACACACACACACACACACACACACACACACACACACACACACACACACACACACACACACACACACACACACACACACACACACACACACACACACACACACACACACACACACACACACACACACACACACACATACACTGAGTGGGACAAGCATGTTGGTGGTTTTGTGCATCTGAGGAATGTGGAGGATGAGTTTTATGGAGTGCTGTTTACTTTGGCCACCACCATTAAACTTTTAACTGCTGCCAATTAACCAGCTGGGAAACCAACTGTGAGAGGGCACATACACACACACACACACACACACACACACACACACACACACACACACACACACACACACACACACACACACACACACACACACACACACACACACACACACACACACCAAGCATTTTGGTCACTCTCACTATGTATAGTAGGCCGATGTGTGCAACGTGTGTTTGTGCGTATGTACAGTAGGTGTACATGTTTGCATGTGTTTGATGTGTGTGTATGTCTGGTTTGTGTGTTGTGTCTGCTGCATGGTGACAGAAATGTTTGGTTTACACATAAATATCCCCTCACCCCCTGCTGAGGCCTACACTATCCCAGGATACAGTTCAATGTCCTTGGAGGCAAGGAGTTTAGTGGACCGGCCATTTACCTCCCACTGACCCCCTGGGAAGAACTGTGTTTGTGTGTGAAAAGGATGGGTTGAAATGTATGGAGCGCCATTTGGATCTTTGCGAGTCAAAAAAGATACACGTCAAATAAGCTTGTTGACCAATCAGGACCTGAATATGACTGCACGTCACATAGTCATTTAACACGTTCGTTATTACACATTGAGTACATTGTCACTCATATTTCATGTCACAACGATTCACCGATACGTATGCTATGATGCTGGTAAAGTTTTGTCACACGCACCTACCGCTGTCGCACGAGCGCAGACACACTTCCCCAAGCTCTGGACAGTGCTGGTCATAAAAAAAGCTAGCTAGCTGATGGATGCAAACAATGTTCTTTCCCAAAAACATAGCAAAACGACATCATCTGTTGCAGTAGCTATAGTAAGCCAGATAACTATCTAGCTACAGTTGAAGTCAGAAGTTTGCATACACCTTAGCCAAATACATTTAAACTCAGTTTTCCACAATTCCTGACATTTAATCCTAGTAAGAATTCCCTGTCTTAGGTCAGTTAGGCTCACCGCTTTATTTTATGAATGTGAAATGTCAGAATAATAGTAGAGAGAATGATTTATTTCAGCTTTCATTTCTTTCATCACATTCCCAGTGGGTCAGAAGTTTACATACACTCAATTAGTATTTGGTAGCATTGCCTTTAAATTGTTTAACTTGGGTTAAACATTTTGGGTAGCCTTCCACAAGCTTCCCATAATAAGTTGGGTGAATTTTGGCCCATTCCTCCTGACAGAGCTGGTGTAACTGAGTCAGGTTTGTAGGCCTCCTTGCTCACACACGCTTTTTCAGTTCTGCCCACAAATTTTCTATAGGGTTGAGGTCAGGGTTTTGTGATGGCCACTCCAATACCTTGACTTTGTTGTCCTTAAGCCATTTTGCCATAACTTTGGAAGTATGCTTGGGGTCATTGTCCATTTGGAAGACCCATTTGTGACCAAGCTTTAACTACCTGACTGATGTCTTGAGATTTTGCTTCAATATATCCACATCATTTTCCTCATTCATGATTCCATATATTTTGTGATGTGCACCAGTCCCTCCTGCAGCAAAGCATCCCCACAACATGATGCTGCCACCCCCGTGCTTCACGGTTGGGATGGTGTTCTTCGGCTTGCAAGCCTCCCCCTTTTTCCTCCAAACATAACGATGGTCATTATGGACAAACAGTTCTATTTTTGTTTCATCAGACCAGAGGATATTTCTCCAAAAAGTACGATCTTTGTCCCCATGTGCAGTTGCAAACCGTAGTCTGGCTTTTTTATGGCGGTTTTGGAGCACTGGCTTCTTCCTTGCTAAGCGGCCTTTCAGGATATGTCGATATAGGACTCGTTTTACTGTGGATATAGATACTTTTGCACCTGTTTCCTCCAGCATCTTCACAATGTCCTCTACTGTTGTTCTGGGATTGATTTGCACTTTTTGCACCAAAGCACGTTCATCTCTAGGAGACAGAACGCGTCTCCTTCCTGAGCGGTATGATGGCGGCGTGGTCGCATGGTGTTTATACTTGCGTACTATTGTTTGTACAGATGAACGTGGTACCTTCAGGCCTTTGGAAATTGCTCCCAAGGATAAACCAGACTTGTGGAGGTCTACAATTTTTTTCCTTAGGTCTTGGCTGATTTCTTTTGAATTTCTCATGATGTCAAGCAAAGAGGCACTGAGTTTGAAGGTAGGCCTTGAAATACATCCACAGGTACACCTCCAATTGACAAAAATTATGTAAATTAGCCTATCAGAAGCTTCTAAAGCCATGACATTTCCTGGAATTTTCCAAGCTGTTTAAAGGCACAGTCAACTTAGTGTATGTAAACTTCTGACCCACTGGAATTGTGATACAGTAAATTATAAGTGAAATAATCTGTCTATAAACAATTGTTGGAAAAATGTCCTAACCGACTTGCCAAAACTATAGTTTGTTAACAGGAAATTTGTGGAATGGTTGAAAAACGAGTTTTAATGATTCCAACCTAAGTGTATGTAAACTTCCGACATCATCTAAAATACCCCTAATTTATTAGACAGTTCTTATTTGATTAACGGTAGTCGGACCCATCTATGTGAAGCTAGCCACAATAAGGATTAGCCACAATAGTGGACTTTGCTGTTCGCCTGCAAAATAAAAGTCTGTTATTGACGGTGAAGCAAATGAATACAAATAGTGTAATTATGCCATAATTTAATAAATCATGCTAAACGAGGTTGGAATGTTGTTATATTAATTCAACAAAATATAATAATTTGTTAATTTGACAAAAATCTGTCGAAATCACACTGGATATATTAGACGTCATAATTGCATTGGGGGCCATACTTATTTCACTGTACAGCCTTACCTATGGATGGTGGATCAATGACATGGGGTATCAGTCTACTCAGTTACAGTGGCTTGTGAAAGTATTCACCCTCCTTGGAATTCTTCCTATTTTGTTGCCTTACAACCTGGAATTAAAATATATTTTTTGGGGGGTTGTGTCATTTGATTTACACAACATGTCTACCACTTTGAAGACGCAAAATATTTTCCATTGTGAAACAAACAAGAAATATCACAAAAAAAAACAGAAAACTTGAGCGTGCATAACTATTCACCCCCCCAAAGTCAATACTTTGCAGAGCCACCTTTTGCAGCAATTACAGCTGCAAATCTCTTGGGGTATATCTCTATAAGCTTGGCACATCTAGCCACTGGGATTTTTGCCCATTCTTCAAGGCAAAACTGCTCCAGCTCCTTCAAGTTGAATGGGTTCCCCTGGTGTACAGCAATCTTTAAGTCATACCACATATTCTTAATTGGATTGAGGTCTGGGCTTTGACTAGGCCATTCCAAGACACTTAAATGTTTCCCCTTAAACCATTCGAGTGTTGCTTTAGCAGTATGCTTAGGGTCATTGTCCTGCTGGAAGGTGAACCTCCATCCCAATCTCAAATCTCTGGAAGACTGAAACAGGTTTCCCTCAAGAATTTCCCTGTATTTAACTCCATCTCTCATTTCTTCAATTCTGACCAGTTTCCCAGGCTCTGCCTATGAAAAACATCCCTACAGCATGATGCTGCCACCATCATGCTTCATTGTGGAATGGTGTTCTCGGGGTGATGAGAGGTGATGGGTGTGCGCCAGAAATAGTGTTTTCCTTGATGGCCAAAAAGCTCAATTTTTGTCTCTTCTGACCAGAGTACCTTCTTCCATATGTTTGGGGAGTCTCCCACATGCCTTTTGGCGAACACCAAATGTGTTTACCTATTTGTTTCTTTAAGCAATGGCTTTTTTCTGGCCACTCTTCAGTAAAGCCCAGCTCTGTGGAGTGTATGGCTTAAAGTGGTCCTATGGACAGATACTCCAATCTCCGCCGTGGAGCTTTGCAGCTCCTTCAGGGTTATCTTTTGTCTCTTTGTTGCCTCTCTGATTAATGCCCTCCTTGCCTGGTCTGTGAGTTTTGGTGGGCGGCCCTCTCTTGGCAGGTTTGTTGTGATGCCATATTCTTTCCATTTAAGAAAAATGGATTTAATGGTGCTCCGTGGGATGGTGAAAGTTAAGGATATTTTTTTTTTACCCAACCCTGAACTGTAATTCTCCACAACTTCGCCCTGACCTGTTTGGAGAACTCCTTGGTCTTCATGGTGCTGCTTGCTTTGTGGTGCATCTTGCTTAGTGGTGTTGCAGACTCTGGGGCCTTTCAGAAAAGGTGTATATATACTGAGATCATGTGACAGATCATGTGACACTTAGATTGCACACAGGTGGACTTTATTTAACTAATTACGTGACCTCTGAAGGTAGTTGGTTGTCCCAGATCTTATTTAGGAGCTTCAGGACTGGACTACAGGACTGTTTTGCTATCACAGACTGCAGCATGTTCCGGGATTCTTCCGATGGCATTGAGGAGTACACCGCATCAGTCACTGGCTTTATCAATAAGTACATCGAGGACGTCGTCCCCACAGTGACTGTACAAACATACCCCAACCAGAAGCCATGGATTGCAGGCAAAATTCACACTGAGCTAAAGGGTAGAGCTGCCGCTTTCAAGGTGTGGGACTCTAACCTGGAAGCTTACAAGAAATCTTGCTATGCCCTGCAACGAACCATCAAACTGGCAAAGCGTCAACACAGGGCTAAGATTGAATCATACTACATCGGCTCCGATGATGCTCATCTTATGTGGCAGGGCTTGCAAACTATTACAGACTACAAAAGGAAGCACAGCTGCGAGCTGCCCAGTGACACAAGCCTACCAGACTAGCTAAACCACTTCTATGCTCGCTTCGAGGCAAGCAACACTGAGGCATGCATGAGAGCATCAGCTGTTCCGGACGACTGTGTGATCACGCTCTCCGTAGCCGACGTGAGTAAGACCTTTAAACAGGTCAACATACACAAGGCTGCGGGGCCAGACGGATTACCAGGACCTGTGCTCCGGGCATGTGCTGACCAACTGGCAGGTGTCTTCACTGACATTTTCAACATGTCCCTGATTGAGTCTGTAATACCAACATGTTTCAAGCAGACCACCATAGTCCTTGTGCCCAAGAACTCAAAGGCAACCTGCCTAAATGACTACAGACCCGTAGCACTCACGTCCATAACCATGAAGTGCTTTGAAAGGTTGGTAATGGCTCACATCAACACCATTATCCCAGAAACCCTAGACCCACCCCAATTTGCATACCGTCCAAACAGATGCACAGATGATGCAATCTCTATTGCACTCCACACTGTCCTTTCCTACCTGGACAAAAGGACCACTTATGTGAGAATGCTATTCATTGACTACAGCTTAGCGTTCAACACCATAGTACCCTCAAAGCTCATCACTAAGCTAAGGATCCTGGGACTAAACATCTCCCTCTGCAACTGGATCCTGGACTTCCTGACGGGCCGCCCCCAGGTGGTGAGGGTAGGTAGCAACACATCTGCCACGCTGATCCTCAACACTGGAGCTCCCCAAGGGTGCGTGCTCAGTCCCCTCCTGTACTCCCTGTTCACCCACGACTGCATGGCCAGGCACGACTCCAACACCATCATTAAGTTTGCAGATGACACAACAGTGGTAGGCCTGATCACCGAGATGAGACAGCCTATAGGGAGGAGGTCAGAGACCTGGCCGGGTGGTGCCAGAATAACAACCTATCCCTCAACGTAACCAAGATAAGGAGCTGATTGTGGACAACAGGAAAAGGAGGACCGAGCATGCCCCCATTCTCATCGATGGGGCTGTAGTGGAGTAGGTTGAGAGCTTCAAGTTCCTTGGTGTCCACATCAACAACAAACTAGAATGGTCCAAACACACCAAGACAGTCGTGAAGAGGGCACGACAAAGCCTATTCCCCCTCAGGAAACTAATAAGATTTGGCATGGGTCCTGAGATTCTCAAAAGGTTCTACAGCTGCAATATCGAGAGCATCCTGACTGGTTGCATCACTGCCTGGTACGGCAATTGCTCGGCCTTTGACCGCAATTCACTACAGAGGGTTGTGCGTACGGCCCAGTACATCACTGGGGCTAAGCTGCCTGCCATTCAGGACCTTTACACCAGGTGGTGTCAGAGGAAGGCCCTAAAAATTGTCAAAGACCCCAGCCACCCCAGTCATAGACTGTTCTCTCTACTACCTGCATGGCAAGCGGTACCGGAGTAATCTAGAAGAAAAAGAAACGCACAGCTATTAAGGCGAGGTGCTGGCTAGCGGAGTAGAAAACTTGAAAATAAGGGAGAGCCGCACACTCTAGGAGCTCAGATGCAAAAATGTAATAGTTGTCTTCATCAGGGTATCCTGATGAAGACAGCTTGGCTGTCGAAACGTTGGCTATTACATTTTTGCATCTGAGCTCCTAGAGTGTGCGGCTCTCCCTTATTTTCAAGCTGTACCGGAGTGCCAAGTCTAGGACAAAAAGGCTTCTCAACAGTTTTACCCCCAAGCCATAAGACTCCTGAACAGGTAATCAAATCGCTACCCAGACTATTTGCATTGTGTGCCCCCCCAACCCCTCTTTTACGCCGCTGCTACTCTCTGTTTATCATATATGCATAGTCACTTTAACTATACATTCATGTACATACTACCTCAATTGGGCCAACCAACCAGTGCTCCCGCACGTTGGCTAACCGGGCTATCTGCATTGTGTCCCGCCACCCACCACCCGCCAACCCCTCTTTTACGCTTTTACGCTACTGCTACTCTCTGTTCATCACATATGCATAGTCACTTTAACCATATCTACATGTACATACCAGGGGCGAAAATCTGATATCAACTTTGGAGGGGACAATTACATGACATTTTCTCAAGAGCAATTCCTGAGGGGGACACCAAAAGTAGTGCTGTAACACATAGCCTACATTGTAATATGGTAAATGTATATTGAGGAACCAAAGAAATAAGGTGTTTGCCGTACTCCTAACTACCGGTACCCAAAACTACACAACTAATCACAACAGCAATACCATTGCCTTTAACAAATCTTAGTTCAGTCACCAGTTTAAGTTGAGAGTGGGGGTATCCATGGCATTTTCCAATTATGTTCCTATTTTACAAGAAAAAAAAAGGAGAACCTTTCATAATGTTGACAAACAAAGACTCAACAAACTTACCTGAGACTCCCTGTCTCTGCCAGTCTGTCCCTGCATATCTGTCCCCAACTCTGCTGTCTGTGTGCCATCTGTTGCCTGCTCTGCCTAATGACATCATTGTGAAACATTTCCATTAGAATTTAATTTCTTTCTTATGAACATTTTATCAACTAGTCTTTGAGATATTAGGCTACTAGGGTTCTTACTTTGCGTTTAGGTGTACTGAAAAATACTCTGATGTCCGTCTTTTATTTTTCTGCCATTTTTCTACCTGGCTGGCTGGCTACACACACACACACACACACACACACACAGTGTGTAGGTTATTTACAGTAGGAGATGGGCTTCTATCATCTTATCTTTTATCATTATATTTGGGCTTCGATCTAAAAGGTAGCTAGCAAATGTGAAACGGATTAAAATGACAAGAGTTGACAGCTGTATGAGTTCACCATTTACACAACATATGCTGCAACCTTTTGTAATTTTAATAGTTTGTTTCATATTGGCTGGCTTCCAACAATAGCTGAATTTGCAAAGCTAGCGAGCACCAATTCCGTTTCAGTGGTGTTTGCTATAATCTTTGCTACCCGGGTTAAATAAAGGTGAAATAAAATAAATAAATAAAAGTTTCCTTGCGACAATTTAGCTTTTGTACCGAGACCATTAAATATATTTAAGACAATGGTAGAAGAGAGTGTAGTTCTGTTCAGTTTGGACTTCAGTTTATCGCTAACCTTATCACAGGGACTTTGAAGCACTAATTTACATCATCTGCATGCTGATCTTGGAATAAATTGACGATAGCAAAGATTCCATCTTTGACGAGGCCACATAAATGGAATAGGTACTAGCTAGCTTAATAGTTAATATTTGCGCGCTAGCTCTGCATATTCAGCTAGTGTGTGTGCGCGATTGACTGGATTAACCTCACGTCAGTTACGTTCATTGAGTGCCTTTCAGACAGTAGACACGACCCCTCTGTTACCTTGCCAACTAAGGAACTGGCAGTGGATCAAACCATTGTGAGGCAAAGGGTGGGGGGGTCGCAATCTTTTGAAACTTAAAAACGCGCTATTAAGTGTCTATAATCAGCACAATTGCTTTCATTGCATATTATTAATATTATTTAAATTACATAGTTATGTTTCAGTGATATATTGGGGGGACAAATCATATTTTTCCCAGGATGGGGGGGTCGTGTCCCCCCCGTCCCCCCCGGGATTTCCGCCCCTGGTACATACTACCTCAATCAGCCTGACTAACCGGTGTCTGTATGTTGCCTCGCTACATTTATAGCCTCGCTACTGTATAGAGCCTGTCTTTTTACTGTTGTTTTATTTCTTTACTTATCTATTGTTCACCTAATACCTTTTTTGCACTATTGGTCAGACTGTATGTAAGTAAGCATTTCACTGTAAGGTCTACACACCTGTTGTATTCGGCGCACGTGACAAATACACTTTGATTTGATTCATAGCAAAGGGTGAATACATATGCACGCACCACTTTTCCGTTTTTAATTTAATTGAAATTTTTGAAACAAGATATTTTTTCCATTTCACTTCACCAATTCAAACTATTTTGTGTATGTCCATTACATTACATCTAAATTTAAATCAATTTAAATTACAGGTTGTAATGCAACAAAATAGGAAATACGCAAAACGGGATGAATACTTTTGCAAGGCACTGTATACTCAGAGAACAGCTCTTACTGCGGGAATCTGAAACCACTGATTTGAGCCACGTTTTTTTGTACCAGTCAACCTACTATGTGTATTTAACACTTTTCCAGAGGAAAAACAATATGATGAAGTGTGAATATTTCTGCCACTCCCACACAGGAAAACACAGGAAAACGGTTTCAAATAAATGATATCATTACGTGTACCACCACCCATGTTATTTCCATTATTAAATGTCCATGTGGGCTCTGCTATGTCGGTAAGACCTCCTGCTCTCTTAAACAGAGAATTAGTGGACATAAAAGTTCAATCAGGCAAAACGACAGAGATTATCCAGTCGCAGTACATTTTAATGACCTAAAACATGACATTTCTACCTTTAGATTTTGTGGCATAGAGAAAGTCAAGATATCAGACAGGGGAGGTGATATTAATAATACTCTGAGTAAAAGAGAATGTTTTTGGATTTTCACCCTCCAGACATTATTTCCTAAAGGACTTAATGATGAAATGCCTATGTATGTTATGTTGTGAATTTGAACATGAATTATGTGCCTATTTAAGATTACTCTGATGTTTTTCATATGATGTACCCAATGATTAATGAAAACTTGCTATGTCCTCATTGTGGTTTTATGGACGTGTTCAATGCATCTTATTTATACACTTTTGTAGTGTATAAATGTTTGGTAGCACTTATTTATTTTTCCTTTGCCTCCAACCCCTTTCCATATGTGGAACGGATGTGGGTGGGGCTAGGTCTACATAGGGGTGCTGTTTTCAGAAAATTCACAAAAGCTTATTAAATATCAGTGATACTATCAAGAGCAGTGTGCGGTTTCCTTTTTCCTTCATCCTGTTTCAACTGTTGCCATGCACCTGCAAAAAGATTGCTCAGATGTGCGAGTGCCTTTTGAATTTTGTATTCAGAGGAAAAACAATACAATGTGGATGTTTTGGAGTCTGAGAACTCCGAGGAGGAAGTTGGGAAAAAAACACTTGGGTACTGAGTAGACTGATATCCCATTTCATTGATCCCTAATCCTTAGGTAAAGCTTTACAGTGCAATATGATTGACAATACGCACAATAGGCTGACTGGGCAGGTGATGTCCCTCAGTCAAAGTCACCGATAAGAGCTACAACGCTAATATTTGCGTAAACTCTTCACAGTTGTGTTCTGTGGGTGTCACCAAGTAGACTAATACCTAATTTAATTGCTCCACATTACACACTCCAATGTTGTTTAACATTACCTAGTCTAAATATGCCATGTTTTCAGGCCGGCTGGATTGTTGCTAGCTAGCTAGCTAGCTACCCCAGAAAATGCTAATAACATATGTATCAAAGATATTTGATTACATTTTTGATCCTGCGCGTTTGATCCTGATCTTATTTCACATGCTCACACAGACGTTTTCCCATTCAGTCGAACAAATAATGGCTTATTACCAAGGCGGTATTGTAAATGTAACAGTGTAGGTTCCGTCCCTCTCTTCGCCCCAACCCGGGCTCGAACCAGGGACCCTTGCACACATCAACAACTGACACCCCACGAAGCATCGTTACCCATCGCGCCACAAAAGCCACGGCCCTTGCAACGCAAGGGGAAACCCTACTTCAAGTCTCAGAGCGAGTGACGTCACTGATTGAAATGCTATTAGCGCGCACCACCGCTAACTAACTAGCCATTTCACATCGGTTACATAAACACATCGTTTGTGGCAGGTGTTTGCTTGTTTGCAGACTTTTATTTTTTGTACAGCTTTGACAGTACTAGTGATCGTAGTGGTGGAGTTTGGCTTGCATGTGCAAATTCAGCACACACAACATTCTATAATAGAATTTTGGTATTTAACCTGTCAAATGAAAAGCTTATTTGACGTGTATTGTTTTTGACCCACAAAGATCCTAACGGCGTTGCAAAGAAATGGGTTATAGGCTGAGCGTCCTGAAGAGAAAAACACAGACTTGTTTTGTTTAAGCAAAGTCCATCCTGAAAAATACCCAGCTCTTGTCAGTTACACTCTGGTATTGTTGTTGTCACCGCTGTATCTGCTGTAAATGATGGGGATAATCATGTTGGTGGCATTTAGGCAAATTACATTTCATTTAACATCTCTTTCTCCCCCTCCCTCCCTTGTCTCACTTCCACCCTGTCTCTAACTCTATCTCTCCCACTTTCTTTTGGTCTCTCTCCCTCTCTTTCTCTCCTCACTCTTCCTATATCTCTCTCTCCCCCCTCCCTCTCTCTCAGGGTATCCCCGGTATTCAGGAGGTCTGACTTCCCCCTTTCTTCCCATGAGCCCCTTGGATCACCATAGCAACAGCAGCGTTCTCTACGGACAGCACCGCTTCTACGACACTCAGAAAGGTGTGTGTCAGAGAGAGAGAGGTATGTAAGAGAGAGAGAGGTGTGTATGTGTAACAGTATAGCTTTCGTCCCTCTCCTTGCCCCTACCTGGGCTCAAACCAGGGACCCTCTGCACACATAGACAACAGTCACCCTTGAAGCATCGTTACACATCGCTCCACAAAAGCCGCAGCAAGGGAAACAACTACTTCAAGGTCTCAGGGCGAGTGACGTCACCAATTTAAATGCTATTAGTGCGCACCCTGCTAACTAGCTAGCCATTTCACACCGGTTGCGTATGTGAGAGAGTGCGAGAGAGAGAGAAATAGGTGTGTGAGAGAGAGAGAGGTGTGTATGTGAGAGAGAGAGAGACAGAGAGAGAGAGAGGTGTGTGTGTGAGAGAGAGAGACAGAGAGAGAGAGAAAGACAGGAGAGGTGTGGGTGTGTGAGAGAGAGTGGGTATGTGTGTGTGTGTGAGAGAGAGAGAGAGACTGGATAATATTAAGAAATGCTATAGATGGAATGAAAGTAGTGTGGTAGTCAATGGTAGGCTTCGAGGGGACTCTTACGGTAGGTACACCTACAGCTCATCCCTTGGCAGGATTACTGTAGATTACTTCATCACTGACCTCAACCTAGTCTCTCAGAGCGATCACAGTCAGACCACTGACACCCCTATCAGATCACAGCAAAATCACAGTCTACTTGAACAGAGCAATACACAATCATGAAGCATCAAAGCCAAAGGAAATGCATAAATTAAGAAATGCTATAGACGGAAGGAAAGTAGTGTAGAAACCTACCAAAAAACAATTTGGCAATAACAAACGCAATCCCTTCTAGACAACTTCCTGGACAAGACGTTTCACTGTAATAGTGAAGGTGTAAATTTGGCAGTAGAAAATCTTAACAGTATATTTGACCTCTCAGCTTCCCTATCAAATAAACATTTGAAGCCGACGACCGAAGAAAATTAACAAGGAAAAATGGCATGATGAAGAATGCAAAAACCTAAGAAAGAAATTGAGAAACCTATCCAACCAAAAACATAGAGACCCGGAAATCCTGAGTCTACGGCTTCACTATGGTGAATCACTAAAACAATACAGAAATACACGACGGAAAAAGAAGGAACAGCACATCAGAAATCAGCTCAATGTAATTGATATCATGACACAAGGCGAGACCCAGATGGTTGGAGTCTTACAATGTTTATTAATCCAAAAGGGGAAGGCAAGAGAATGGTCGTGGACAGGCAAAAGTGTCATAACCAGTTCAGAGTCCAAAAGGTACCGAAGGTCAGGCAGAATCAAGGTCAGGGCAGGCAGGATGATCAGGCAGACGGGAAAGTAGTCCAGTCAGGCAGGGGTCAAAACTGGGAGGACTATCAAAAAGAGAATAGCAAAAGGAGTACGGGAAAACACGCTGGTTGACTTGACTAAACATACAAGACAAACTGGCACAGAGAGACAGGAAACACAGGGATGAATACACTGGGGAAAACAAGTGACACCTGGAGGGGGTGGAGACAATCACAAGGACAGGGGAACCAGATCAGGGTGTGACAAATGAAGAATCAATAGAATCTCCCGAGTGGTGCAGTGGTCTAAGGCACTGTGTCTCAGTGCTAGAGGCCTTACTACAGACACCCTTGTTCGAATCCAGGCTGTATCACAACCGGCTGGGATTGGAAGTCCCATAGGACGGCGCACAATTGGCCCAGCATCGTCCGTGTTTGGCTGGTGTAGGCTGTCATTGTAAATAAGAATTTGTTCTTAACTGACTTGCCTAGTTAAATAAAGGTTAAATAAATGAAACATGAAAGCAACTTCTGGGAAAATTGGAAGAAACTAAGTTAACAACAACACCAAGAGTTATACATCTAAAACGGAGATGTATGCATAAACCACTTCTCCAGTCTTTTTGGCTCTATAACAAAAAACAGTCAGCAAAAACATATACATGATCAAATTCAAATCTTAGTATCAACTATTAAAGACTACAAGAACTCACTGGATTCTCCAATTACATTGAATGAACTACAGGACAAAATACAAAGCCTCCAACCCAAAAAGACGTGGTGTTGATGGTATCCTAAATTAAATTATAAAATATACAAACTACAAATTCCTATTGGCTATACTTAAACTCTTTAACATCATCCTTAGCTCAGGCATCTTCCCCAATATTTGGAACCAAGGACTGATCACCCCAATCCACAAAAGTGGAGACAAATTTGACCCCAATAGCTACTGTGGGATATGCGTCAACGGCAAACTTGGGAAAATCCTCTGCTTTATCATAAACAGCAGACTTGTACATTTCCTCAGTGAAAACAATGTACTGAGCAAATGTCAAATGGACTTTTTACCAAATTACTCTACGACAGAGTCAAATGTTTACTGTTTGACTATGATCTGGTGCTTCTGTCCCCAACCAAGGAGGGCCTAAAGCAGCACCTAGATCTTCTGCACAGATTCTGTCAGACCTGGTTCCTGACAGTAAATCTCAGTAAGACAAAAATTATGGTGTTCCAAAAAAGGTCCAGTTGCCAGGACCACAAATAGAAATTCCACCTAGACACCATTGCCCTAGAGCACACAAAAAACTATACATACCTTGGCCTAAACATCAGCGCCACAGGTAACTTCCACAAAGCTGTGAACGATCTGAGAGACAAGGCAAGAAGGGCCTTCTATGTCATCAAAAGGAACATAACATTTGACATACCAATTAGGATCTGGCTAAAAATACTTGAATCAGTTATAGAACCCATTGCCCTTTACGGTTGTGAGGTCTGGGGTCCACTCACCAATCAACTATTCACAAAATGGGACAAACACCAAATTGAGACTCTGCATGCAGAATTTAAAAAAAAGATTATCTGTGTACAATGTAAAACATCAAATAATGCATGCAGAGCAGAATTAGGCTGATACCCGCTAATTATCAAAATCCATAATTGAGCCCTTAAATTCTACAACCACCTAAAAGGAAGCGATTCCCAAACCTTCCATAACAAAGCCATCACCTACAGAGAGATGAACCTGGAGAAGAGTCCCCTAAGCAAGCTGGTCACAAACACAAACAGACCCCACAGAGCCCCAGGACAGCAACAGCAACACAATTAGACCCAACCAAATCACCAGAAAACAAAAAGATAATTACTTAGTACATTGGAAAGAATTAACAAAAAAACATAGCATACTAGAATGATCTTTGGCCCTAAACAGAGAGCACACAGTGGCAGAATACCTGAACACTGTGACTGACCCAAACTCAAAGGAAAGCTTTGACTATGTACAGACTCAGTGAGCAAAGTCTTGCTATTGAGAAAGGCCATCGTAGGCAGACATGTTATGTCCACACTGCCCACAAAATTAAATGGAAACTGAGCTGCACTTCCTAAACTCCTGCCAAATGTATGACCATATTAGAGACACATAGTTCCGTCAGATTACACAGATCCACAAAGAATTCGAAAACAAACTCAATTTGGATAAAATTCCATATCTATTGTGCAATCCCAGCAGCAATATGTGTGACATGTTGCCACAAGAAAAGGGCAACCAGTGAAGAACAAACACCACTGTGAATACAAACCTTTACTTATTTTGATTTATTTTCCCTTTTGTACTTTAACATTTGAAATGTCTCTATTATTTTGGAACTTGTGAGTGTAATATGTTCTTTTTACTTCATTTTTGTTTGTCTATTTCACTTGCTTTGGCAATGTAAACATATGTTTCCAATGTCAATAAAGCCCCTTGAATTGAATTGAGAGAGACAGAGATTTTTCCTCTTTTTTAAAAATATTGTTTAATTTTCCAAATATATATTTGTAATGCTTATAAATAATATTTAAACCATGTCATTTATTTTCAGATCATTTCTACTTGCGAAGCCTGCCGTCCCAGCCCCCTCTTCTCTCAACCAATCACAGCCTTCCGCCACTGTCTAGGACTGCCCCCGGACATCCTCTGGGGTCCTGCAGCAGAGAAACAGACTCTGGGGGAGGAGGAGGTGGAGGGGGTCTCCAAAAGAGCTCCAAGGAACTGGGGATGGTGGAAAAGAGTGTGTCGAAAGAGAGATCCAGCAGCAAAGAGAGACACCAGGAGAGCAAAGAGAGACATCATCATCACCACCATCAACATCAGCCTCATCCGTTCTCTCAACCCCACTCCCTCCCCACTCACATGGGTGAGGAGGACCACAGACACAAAACCCCCAACCTGCCCACGGAATACAGGGATGACCCCGCAAACCAGGGCTCCAAACACAACTGTGTTCAACTTAGTAAACTATCCAATGGAGACTCTGTGTCCAAGGACGGGTCCCTGAACAGCTGTGGGAGTGGAGGGGGTAGCAGACCCCAGGGGAGTGGTAGTGGGGGGGTGAGGCGATGCTCCAATGAAGGGGGGGTGAGCGGGGAGATGAGGATAAGCGAAACTCTCCCCTCCTCCTCGTCAGACTGTCTGCGTCGAGCAGCCATGATGGGACCCCACAACCCCAATGCCTTGGCTTCTTACTCCATGCCCCCGCCCCCTCCTCCACCCCTACACATGGGCCCTGCTGTGGGAGGGGGCTGGCTGCACCACCCTCATCACCCCCATCACCCTCACCCTGAGTTCTACTGCCCCCCTGCCCCCGCCCCACTCACCCTCACCCCTCCTAAAGACGGAGTATCCGGGAGGGAGGTAAAAGTCTCTGGCCCAACGTACATCCCCTCAGTCGGGCCTTTAGGGGACATGGGGTCCCCTGACTCCCGTGGTGCTGGAGGAGGAGGAGGAGATAAGGATGGAAAAGGGGCAGAGAACAGCGGAGGAGGAAGAGGAGAATCTAGTGAAAGTCTTCCTTCTCCTCTTCATCCTCATCCTGATCGTCCTCAGTCTAGTAGCTGCCAGAGGAAGCCGTTGTCCCAGACTCAGCAGCCACAGCAGCAGCTGGGCTACTGCAAGGCAGACAAGCCCCCGGGCTGGAACCAGAACCACAACTACAACCAACACCACAGCCAGAACACCCAGCCCAACTCCCAGCCTCAGCCCCATAACCCTAACCGCCAGTCTGGGCCTCGCTCTTGCAGCCTAGAGGCCTCTTCCTCCAGGGGAGACCTGGAGGTCCTAGAGGTCTACCGGGCCTCCCTGCCTCTGGAAGCCCAGAGTGCTCACCCCAGGGCTGGGCACCAAGAGACCAAGACTGGGCCCTACGCCAGCACCCCACCCTTCCGGGACTGTTCACACTCAGGTCCTCCTGATGGAAAGGGGGGGTTGGGGGGGAGTGGAGGTGCCCAGAGAGAGGGACAGAAGGTTGCTAGGATACTGCACCAGCGGCACAGTAGTCATGGAAGCTGGTCGGGTTCTGATGGATCAGGGACTGAGAGGGGGAGAGAGGGGGGGAAGCAGAATCAGAATCAGAAGAGTGAGGGTGTTGTCATGGGGTACGGGGGTCAAACTCCCCCCACGATGCACCCCTGGGGGATACCGAGGGGTCCCCAAGAGGGCGAGAGGAGGATCTCCCCATACACAGAGTCCTACCCAGATAACAAGACTCAAAACCACCACGATCAACAGCACTGTAAGACAGCACCTCATCCATCTCACCCTCACCCCTCCTCCCGCTCCTCCCCCCACCCAGAAGGAGAGAGCAGCGCCATGAAGAACCTGATGAACTACAGTTCCCAGCAGCCTTTGCTGCTCTCCCAGAGGAGTCTCTTCGGGGGGTTGGGCTGCCTGAAGCAGGGGGGCGAGAGGGTCGAGAAGGGGGGTAGATCCAGCACCCCTCAGGACCACCCCAAACAGCCCCTACCCCCCAGGAGAGGGTCCACCAGCGAGGGGGAAAGGATGGACGGAGGGGGGAGAGGTAGAAGGGAGGTGGGGGAGACACACGGGGAGGGGGAGGTACGACAGCCCCCTGTGGGTATAGCTGTGGCAGTCGCCCGGCAGAGAGAGCCCCCCCAACACCCCTCAGACACCCCCCCAGGACACAGCCGACAGGGCAGGGTTCTGCCCAGTGTCAAAGGTGAGAGCTGGATCTATGAATCTGTATGTCTCTGTATTTATATTCACTTCAGTATCTGCATTGTGTTAGAAGTCTGGCATTACTTATGAATTATGGATTACGGATTATGAATTATGAATGATGAATTATGTATTATGAATTATGAATTTTGACATTGCTAGGCTAGCTTAGTTTTAAGGTTGCCATATCTGCTTTCTAAACCCTCTCTCTGTGTGTTGCCAGGTGTGTCTCGGTCTGTCTACCCGCTGGGCCGGGAGGCAGAAGAGAGGAAGAGGATGACTGAGGAGCGGCTGAGCCTTCATCCCCTCGACCGAGAACTCCTCATCAGGGAAAACCAGGAGAGAGGGGAGTTTGCCAGGATCCACCCATCCAGCAGTTGCCATGGTGACCTGACCTCTCACCTTCTGGTGCCTGGCGGGGCCAGCCAATTAGGTGGAGACCCTTCTGCTCACGCCCACCACCATTGGATGCAGCGGACTGGAAGTCCCTCCCTATGGATGGGCCATTCATATGGTGAGCTGAGCATGCAGTTTTCCCACAGACCATGACAAACGTTCGCAATGTTGTGCAACTGTCTTTACAAGTGGATCAGGAAGTGTGGAAATAACATGCAGAAACAAACCCAAAGTTTATGTTCTAATCTTCTGTTTTCTCTCTTTCAGGTCTGAGCCATGCTGCGCTGCACCAGAGTATGGGCCCAGGGTTCGGTCCTGGCCTGCCCAGCCCCCTCCAGCCTGTCCTGCCTCTGTCCCAGGACCCCTCTGGCTCCCTGGTGGTCCTGCCCTCTGAGCCTGCACACCACCACCTGGGTAAGACACACAAACACACATGCAAGCCCTATACGCACACACACACGCACGCACACACACACAAACACATACTCAGCCAGTTAGCCAGCGCTGAAGATGAACCTCCATTAGAATGGCTTGCATAATGCTTTACACTCAGAGAGGAGGCATTAGAATATCTGCTCCCATTAACAGAGCCATGAAAAACAGAGCCACTGACAGAGAGACTTAGTCAACCATTTTACTATGATTAGCTAATGATACTAAAACACAGGGCGAGAGATGGCACTTCTTCTCATGGTTCAGCTACAGACAGAGAGATGCAGTGTGTGAGTGTGTGGGATAAGTGTGTGTTCCTATGTGGTGGAGTTTTGCGGTGTGTGAGGTATGGCATAGTCAGATGATTGTGGCGTGTGTGTGTTGCCGCTCCTTTGCAAACAGGCTGTGAAATGTAATTATCTGCCTGCTCTCTTGCCTCGCTCCTTGGGAGTTCCTACAGAGAGGGGAAGTGCATCCACTGAACCCTTCCCCAGGGAAACTTAAGCCCACTCAGGCTAATCTCACAGAACAAAGGTTCCCAGCAACGGCAGTGGCAGCCACTGAGGGATGTGTGTGTGTCTGATGGGACGTATGGGAATGTGTGTCTTGCCATGCACATAAAGACACAACCATGAGAACTGGAGAGATAGAGAGAGAGAGAGAGGCCACACTCACAGAGAGCAAGAGAGAGAGCAAGAGAGAGAGAGAGCGAGAAAGAGCGAGAGAGAGAGAGAGAGAGAGAGAGAGAGAGAGAGAGAGAGAGAGAGAGAGAGAGAGAGAGAGAGAGAGAGAGAGAGAGAGAGAGAGAGAGAGAGAGAGAGAGAGAGAGAGAGAGAGTTTGCAGCAATTTCTGGAGGCCTGTTTTCACTTTGTCATTGTGGGATGTTGTGTGTATATTGATGAGGAAAAGGATGCATTGGTCCATTTTAGAGTGGGGCTGTAATGTAGCAAAGGGTGGAAAAGGGAAAGGGTTTGAAGACTTTCCAAATGCACTGTATTTGCACATAATATTACATTTGAAATGTCTTTATTCCTTTGGAACTTTTGTGAGTGTAATGTGTACTGTTTTTTTAATTGTTTATTTCACTTTGGTTTATTAACTATTTCACTTGCTTTGGCAATGTAAACATATGTTTCACATGCCAATAAAGCCCCTTAAATTGAAATTGAATTGAGAGAGAGAGTGGATCTAACTGTGTTGTTTCTGTCAGTGTGGCCTCAGCCTTGAGCCTCAGACATCTCTCTCTCGCTCTCTCTCTCTCTCTCTCTCTCTCTCTCTCTCTCTCTCTCTCTCGCTCTGTGTGTGGCCTTCCCCTCTCTCGCTCTCTCTCTCGCTCTGTGTGGCCTCTCCCTCTTGCTCTATCTCTCTCTCTGTGTATGGCCTCTCCCTCTCTCTCCCTATCTCGCTCTCATTCTCTCTCTCATTCTCTCATTCTCTATATCTATCTCTCTCTCTCTTGCTCTCTCTCTCTCGCTCTTTCTCTCTTTCTTTCTCTCTCTCTCTCTCTCACACACACACACACACACACACACACACACACACACACACACACACACACACACACACACACACCACACACACACACACACACACACACACACACACACACACACACACACACTCAGTCCCTTTCTGAAAGCTTTATTGATTTGAAAAGAACAGACTGAAAATAACCACTATCAATGGTCAAATTTTGCAAATTACAACTCTCTTTCTCTCTCTCTCTTGCTCTCTCGCTCTCTCGCTTTTGCTCTCTCTAGATGTGATGGACCAGTCAGCTCTGTGGCCCTCGGTCTATGGAGCCCGAGGCCCGTCCCCCCACATGCAGCATCACGCTGTTTACTCCCGTTCTCCGTTCCTACGACAACAGGAGCTCTATGCCCTGCAGCACCACCACCAACAACAACAACACAGGGCCATGGAGCACATGCACCGACAACACACACTCTCACAGGTAAACACACACTCTCACAGGTAAACACACTCTCACAGGTAAACACACACACACTCTCACAGGTAAACACACACTCTCACAGGTAAACACACTCTCACAGGTAAACACACACACTCTCACAGGTAAACACACTCACACAGGTAAACACACTCTCACAGGTAAACACACACACACTCTCACAGGTAAACACACTCTCATAGGTATACACACACACACACTCTCACAGGTAAACACACACTCTCACAGATAAACACACTCTCACAGGTAAACACACTCTCACAGGTAAACACACACACACTCTCACAGGTAAACACAAACACTCTCACAGGTAAACACACACTGTCATAGGTAAACACACTCTCACAGGTAATCACACACACACTCTCACAGGTAAACACACACACACACTCTCACATGTAAACACACACACACACACACACACACACACACACACACACACACACACACACACACTACTCAAGGGTAACACTCACACACTACCCACAGGAAAACACACACACACACACTACTCAAAGGCAACACATACACTCTAAACACTTGTGTGTAACCTTTAATGGAGTGAATACTCTTAAACCCAGTGACTTTTGCTGCCAGTAACAGTAGCCCAAATGACCTTTCTACACTGCAGTTTCCCCCTTGACCATGACCAACACTCATGATGTTGTGAAACTGTCTGCACACGTGGATCAGGAAGTTAGGAAATAACATGCTGAAACAAACCCAGAGTTCATGCTTTCACCATCTTCAGCATATTCAGTAGCATATTCAACCACAAGAGCCAGGGATGTTTCAACATAGAGAAAGGGGAAAACCAGGTTTTAGATTTTAAAGAGAAAGTGTTTGTCAGGAGATAAAGGATCCTAGCAGACTGCCAATGACCTTTGGCTGTCTGTAAAGGTCTGTACTAGCTTGTGGTGTTTGCCCAAGAACCCCCACTGTGTTCCTAACATGATGGTAAGGGTTTTTAAGGAATATGTTGCTCTTCTCATGGGCTCAAAACAGATCTAACTTCTCTCCCCCCTCTTTTCTCTCTCCCATATCTCCTTTCGTCCATCCCTCTACATTTCTTTCTCTACCTCCCTCCACCTCCCTATAGAGGAAGGCAGAGGAAACCACTATCACCATTGATGACCGTCCTCTCCACGAGACCTCGAGAACCTCCCGTGCTGCTAAGCTCTTCTCCCACACCCCTCCTTCCAAGACTACCCCTCCCTCACAGGGGGTGTGTCCTAGCAGCCACCAATCACCCTGCTGTCACTCCCCTTCCAGGAGACCACACCCCCAGAACCTTCTAAACCCCGCCCCCAGCCCTGCGGCTGCAGCCCCGAGATCCCCAGCTCTAAGCCCCGCCCCCTCACACCTGTCAAAAGTAGTGGAGAGAGGGGAAAGAGGAGAGGGGCAGCCGCCTCAGGATTACCCACAATCCTTTGAGCCAGGTGAGTTTGGATGGATGGACTGATGTCTGAGCTGTATGTTTCCTGGCGCACTCTGACCCTGTCTGTCACAAGTAGCCCACGCACTCTGACCCTGTCACACACAAGTAGCCCACGCACTCTGACCCTGTCACACACAAGTAGCCCACGCACTCTGACCCTGTCACACACAAGTAGCCCACGCACTCTGACCCTGTCACACACAAGTAGCCCACGCACTCTGACTCTCCTGAGCTTTAGTCTCTGGCACTCTCTCTTGAGCTTTAGTCTCTGGCACTCTCTCTTGAGCTTTAGTCTCTGGCACTCTCTCTTGAGCTTTAGTCACTGGCACTCTCTCTTGAGCTTTAGTCTCTGGCACTCTCTCTTGAGCTTTAGTCTCTGGCACTCTCTCTTGAGCTTTAGTCTCTGGCACTTTCTCTTGAGCTTTAGTCTCTGGCACTCTCTCTTGAGCTTTAGTCTCTGGCACTCTCTCTTGAGCTTTAGTCTCTGGCACTCTCTCTTGAGCTTTAGTCTCTGGCACTCTCTCTTGAGCTGTGTCTTTATGTCTGATATAGTATTCATCAACACCCCTAAAATCCAGACACAAGCGGATAGACAGAGTTGATCTTCCCCCTGATTCCATCTGCTCTGTGGAGGAGAGACAAGAAACACTGGAACATTTCATCTGTTCCCAAGGTTATGGGCTGTACCAGCCTCCATTTACTACTGAGATCAAAGAGGAGGGAGAGAAGGAGAGAGAGCGAGAGAGAGGGAAGGAGGAGGGAGAGCGAGAATGTGTGTGAGAGAGAAAGCAAGAGAGGTAGAGGAGTAGCGGGAGAGAGAAACATTTATAGAGAATGGGTGAAAGAAGGATATGGAAAGAAAGGTGGAGACCAGATAGCAGTAGAGGTGTTGAGAGAGGAAAGATAAGAAACCCCTACACCCCAGGAGAGAGAGGATGATGCTGTAGGAAAGATAAGACACCCCTACACCCCAGGAGAGAGAGGATGATGCTGTAGGAAAGATAAGAAACCCCTACACCCCAGGAGAGAGAGGATGATGCTGTAGGAAAGATAAGAAACCCCTACACCCCAGGAGAGAGAGGATGATGCTGTAGGAAAGATAAGAAACCCCTACACCCCAGGAGAGAGAGGATGATGCTGTAGGAAAGATAAGAAACCCCTACACCCCAGGAGAGAGAGGATGATGCTGTAGGAAAGATAAGAAACCCCTACACCCCAGGAGAGAGAGGATGATGCTGTAGGAAAGATAAGAAACCCCTACACCCCAGGAGAGAGAGGATGATGCTGTAGGAAAGATAAGAAACCCCTACACCCCAGGAGAGAGAGGATGATGCTGTAGGAAAGATAAGAAACCCCTACACCCCAGGAGAGAGAGGATGATGCTGTAGGAAAGATAAGAAACCCCTACACCCCAGGAGAGAGAGGATGATGCTGTAGGAAAGATAAGAAACCCCTACACCCCAGGAGAGAGAGGATGATGCTGTAGGAAAGATAAGAAACCCCTACACCCCAGGAGAGAGAGGATGATGCTGTAGGAAAGATAAGAAACCCCTACACCCCAGGAGAGAGAGGATGATGCTGTAGGAAAGATAAGAAACCCCTACACCCCAGGAGAGAGAGGATGATGCTGTAGGAAAGATAAGAAACCCCTACACCCCAGGAGAGAGAGGATGATGCTGTAGGAAAGATAAGAAACCCCTACACCCCAGGAGAGAGAGGATGATGCTGTAGGAAAGATAAGAAACCCCTACACCCCAGGAGAAGTGTGAAGCCTGTTGTTCTTTGATTCTGCAAAGAATGTTTGAAGCAAGGATGGACCCATAGTCTATGTGTCTATGTGTGTCTGTGTGTGAGTGTAGGAAAGATGTCTGTGTGTGTCTTTGTGTCTATGTGTCTGTGTCTATGTGTGTGTTTGTGTCTGTGTGTGTGTGTCTATGTGTGTGTGTGTGTGTGTGTGTGTGTGTGTGTGTGTGTGTGTGTGTGTGTGTGTGTGTCTATGTGTGTGTGAATGTGTCTATGTGTGTGTGAATGTGTCTATGTGTGTGTGTGTCTTTGTGTCTATTTGCCTATGTGTGTCTATGTGTGTCTCTGTGTGTGTGTGTGTGTGTGTGTGTGTGTGTGTGTGTGTGTGTGTGTGTGTGTGTGTGTGTGTGTGTGTGTGTGTGTGTGTGTGTGTGTGTGTGTGTGTGTGTGTGTGTGTGTGTGTGTGTGTGAATGTGTCTATGTGTGTGTGTGTCTTTGTGTCTATTTGCCTATGTGTGTCTATGTGTGTCTGTGTGTGTGTGTGTGTGTGTGTGTGTGTGTGTGTGTGTGTGTGTGTGTGTGTGTGTGTGTGTGTCTATGTGTGTATGTGTGTGTGTGTGTGTGTCTATGTCTCTGGGTGTGTGTGTGTGTCTATGTGGTGTCTGTGTGTCTATGTGTGTGTGTGTGTGTGTGTGTGTGTGTGTGTGTGTGTGTGTGTGTGTGTGTGTGTGTGTGTCTGTGTGTCTATGTGTGTGTCTATGTGTCTGTGTGTCTATATGTGTGCGTGTGTGTCTATGTGTCTGTGTCTGTGTGTGTCTATGTGTCTGTGTGTGTGTGTTTGTGTCTACGTGTGTGTGTACTATATGTGGGAGGTCAGAGACATTTCACACAGACCCTCCTTATCTTGCCAAGGTCCTTGAAAGACAGTAGGCTGAAGGATATGCATTTCTCTGGTGGCGTTGTCAGGGGGTGGAGGGATACCATCAATAACAGAGTTGGGTGGTGACAGGGTTTGCACTGCAATCACAACCAGACAGCAGGGTGTCATCAATAACCCCCCCCCCCCCCCCCCCCCCCACACACACACACACATTTAGTCTTGACTAAAGGAGTTTATATTCTTTCTCTGTCTCAGATCTTCCACCAGGTTACACCTATCCAGAAATCGGCATGCGTTACAAGGCTGGTCCTTCCCTAGAGGAGGCCCGATTTGCTGAACATGCTGATCTGGAGGTGGAGCCAGCTGAACCCTGCCCTAAGCTCCGCCCACACACCACAAGGATTGTGGAGAATGAGGATGCGGAAAAAGAGAAGAAGGAGAACAGCTGCACAGTTGTAGAATCTAGTGGAGTTGTAGAAAGGGAACGAGAAGGAGCAGAGGTGGATGGGCAATCAGTATCTGAGCCCCCACTATTTGGAGTGAAGACCCCTGAAATGGTGCCTTGTCCTGCCCAAGTTTCAAACTCATCCTCAACCCCATCCCCAGACTCAGTTCCAGCTCCAGCCCCAGTCTCTGCTTCTGAGGATGCCCAGAAAGGAGAGGTCTTTGTGGGCAGCCTGGCTCAGCCAGCTGGCTTGAGAGACTCACAACCAGCAGAGAAGAAGAAAGAGGAGGAGAAGGAGGAAAGTTCAGTAGAGTTGAAAGATAACCACATACCAGATTGTACTGTTTCCCTGGAACTAACTATACATGGGGAGAAGGAGGAGAGAGAGAAGTGTAAGGAGGAGAAGGTAGAGAAGGATGAGAGAGAGAAGAGTAAGGAGGAGGAGGTAGAGGAGGAGGAGAGAGAGAAGAGTAAGGAGGAGGAGGTAGAGGAGAAGGAGGAGAGAGAGAAGGGTAAGGAGGTAGAGGAGAAGGAGGAGAGAGAGAAGAGGGAGGAGGTAGAGGAGAATGAGGAGAGAGAGAAGAGTAAGGAGGAGGAGGTAGAGGAGAAGGAGGAGAGAGAGAAGGGTAAGAAGGAGGAGAACGTAGAGGAGAAGGAAGGGGGTAGAAGGAGTCAGAGTGAAGCCTCTGTGGAGTTACTAAGCAGCCCCCAGAATTCTCCAGCCCCAACCCCAACCCCAACCCCAACCCCAACCCCAGCCCCAACCCCAGCCCCAACCCCAACCCCAACCCCAACCCCAGCCCCAACCCAAGCCCCAACCCCAACCCCAACCCCAACCCCAACCCCAACCCCAGCCCCAACCCCAACCCCAACCCCAACCCCAACCCAAGCCCCAACCCAAGCCCCAACCCCAACCCCAGCCCCAACCCAAGCCCCAACCCCAGCCCCAACCCAAGCCCCAACCCCAACTCCAGCACCGTCCTCTACCCTCAGTGATGATCCCTGCATCTGGAGTCTGGAGCTTCTCATCGCTGCGGCGCTGTGTGCCACTCGGGATGACCGCTACCCCGCTATGCTCCCCTCCACCACACCGCTGCCTGCCCCACGCCCACTCCCACACCGAGGCATGGAGATACTGGGAGAGTTGGCTGAGCTGGGGATACTGCAGAGGAACAGGGAGAAGGAGAGAGAGACAGGAGGTGAGTGGAGAGAAAATGTGTGAGAGCACACACATTCACACACACCACACACACTGACTGTGTAACTTCCTTCCTATGTTCTCTGTTCAACTCCAAAGATCAAATGTTTCCCTGGAGGATGAGATGTAGTTGGGGGAGAGGGGGAGATGGGGTGGATTTGTATGGGAAAGGGGGGATGGATGAGGAGAGGGGGAGAGGGGAAATGGATAGATAGGAGAGAAACATACACAATACAAGAATGTTAGTGTCTCATCCCTCCCTCCATCTCTCCCTCTCTCCCTCCCTCCCTCAGTCCATCTCTCCATCCCTCCCTCCATCTCTCCCTCCCTCTCTCCATCTCTCCCTCCCTCCCTCCATCTCTCCCTCCAGGCTCTGGAGTGTTGCTTGACTAATTAGAAGCTCTTGTTAAAACAGTTCTACTTTAAACAATTCATATTTTCCCCTTGTCCCCCTGAGAGAACATGTTTTTATTTACACTTGTGTGTGCGTGTGTATAAACTGTTAAGTTATCCCAGATGAACCACACTGGCTGCGCTTTTCTCCATTTGTCGTTGTTTCTTCTTATCATTTATAAAAGCCATGTAATGGTCTGTAATTCCTTCCTGATGACAGAATTAAGTGCAAATAATTATTAGGTGCGGCACAGCTTTGTGTGTGGCGGGCGGGCGGGCGGATGGTATCGATCTGTGGCGGCCTTCCTCGGGGCGGCTAAACTAGGCCTGTTGATGTCAGTGGTGATGTCATCCAGTCAGGGGTAACCAGAGCCTCTCATTGGCCCAGAGATCTGACAGACGAGACTCCGATGTCCTCTACCAACCAGGACAAGATACATCCTACCTTCCTTCCTTCCTTCCTTCCTTCCTTCCTTCCTTCCTTCCTTCCTTCCTTCCTTCCTTCCTTCCTTCCTTCCTTCCTTCCTTCCTTCCTTCCTTCCTTCCTTCCTTCCTTCCTGTCTCTCTCTCTCTGTCTCTCTCTCTCTCTGTCTCTCTCTCTCTCTGTCTCTCTCTCTCTCTGTCTCTCTGTCTCTGATGGTATTGGTTAATTCATTATTTCATTAACTCTCTCTTTATCCCACTGTTTCTTACTTTCCCTCTCACTCACACTCTTTCTCTCCATCCCTTACTTTCTGTTCCTTCTCCTAGCCCTCCTCTCTTTTAATATATTATGTGTGCCCTGCCTGTTCTATGGTTTGAGCTTACACACAGCTTTGTAATATTGTAAGTGAATAGCCGTTCAGCTCCAGGGGTCCAGCTGTGAGTGGGTCAGTAGTAAAACCAGACACTGCTCCTTATTGGCCTAGCAGACACACCCATTTACTCTCTTTCTCCTCTATCATCCATCTCTCTCGTCTCTTCTGCTCTGTCGACTGGTCTAAATGTCTCTTGCTCACTCACCTTCCCTCCCTCTGCCTTCTCCTTCTTTCTCCTGCTATGCCCTCTCCCCCTATCTCTCCCCCCCCTCTCTTTTCACTTTAAGGGCTTTATTGGCATGGGAAGCATATGTTTACATTGCCAAAGCAAATGAAATAGATAATGAACAAAAGTGAAATAAACATTGATTTTTTTTTACAGTAATCATTACACTCACAAAAGTTCCAAAAGAATAAAGACATTTCCAATGTCATATTATGTGCAAATAGTACAGAAGGGAAAATAAATAAACAAAAATATGGGTTGTATTTACAATCTCTCTCTCTCTCTCTCTCAAATTTGTCTCCATTTTTATAGATTGGTGTGATCAATCCCTGGTTCCAAATATCAGGGAAAATACCTGCAGTGAGGATAATGTTGAAGAGTTTGAGTACAGCCAATTTGAATTTGTGCTCTGTATATTTGATCATTTAATTTAAAATACCATCAGCACCACATTTTTGGGTTGGAGAGTGCATAGTTTTTCCAATAATTCTTCTTCTGTAATTGGGGTATCCACAGGATTATGATAGTCTTTGACTGCTGATTGAAGGATTTGTAATTTTTCTTGTATATCTTTTTGTTCTGGGCTCTTTGTTATATTGCTGTAGAGGTTTGCAAAGTGATTTCTCCACATATCCCCATTTTGGATAGCCAATTCCTCATGATGAGGTTTGTTTAATTTATTCCAATTCTCCGAGAAGTGGTTTGATTCTATGGATTCCTCAATTCCATCCAGCTGATTTCTAATGTGCTGTTCCTTTTTTGTTCTTAGGGTGTGTTTGTATTGCTTCAGTGTTTCCCCATATTGAAGGCGTATATTTTTGTTGTCTGGTTCTCTGTGTTTTTGATTCGATATTTTTCTCAATGACTTTCTTTGATTTTTGCAATCATTATCAAACCATTTTTCATTATCTGTTATTTCTGGTTTGCTCTTATGCTTCTTTAGATTAGCCAAGGAGGCTAATTTGTCAAATATAAAGTTTATGTTCCAAATGGCCAAATTTACACCTTCATTGCTGAAGGAGAATGTTAAGGCTAAAAAGTTGTTCAGGAGAGATTGTATTTTTTGGCTACTAACTGCTTCTTGGTAGATGTCTGTACTGTTTGCACTCCATCTATAGGCCTGTTTAGTACCATGTAATTTATTGGGCCGTGATGCTTCATGGTTGGGTTCCGCTCTTCTCAGATACACTGTGATTTTACTGTGGTCTGAGAGAGGTGTTAGTGGGCTGACTGTGAAGGCTCTGAGAGACTCTGGGTTTAGGTCGGTGAGGAAGTAGTCTACAGAGCTGCTGCCAAGGGATGAGCTGTAGGTGTACCTACCATAGGAGTCCCCTCTCAGCCTACCATTGACTATGTACAGACCCAGTGTTCGACAGAGCTTCACGAGCTGTACTCCATTTTTGTTTTTCACTTTGTCATAGTTGTTTCTGTGGGGGTACGTGGGGAGGGAAAGGTTGTTGCTTCCTGGTAGGTGTTTATCTCCATGACTGTTAATAGTGTCTTGTTCTTCTGCTGTTCTGGCATTCAGGTCTCCACAGACCAGTACGTTGCCTTGGGCCTGAAAGTGACTAATCTCCCCCTCTAGAATGGAGAAACTCTCTTCATTGAAGTAGGGTGACTCTGAGGGGGGAATGTATGTGGCACAGAGGAAGACGTTTTTATCTGTCAAGATAGCCTCCTTGTTGATTTTTAACCAGATAGAGAATTCTCCTGTTTTGATCAATTCGATTGAATGAATTAGTTCAGATTTATACCATATTAACATTCCCCCTGAGTCTCTGCCCTGTCCTGAGTCTCTGCCCTGTCCTGAGTCTCTGCCCTGTCTGATTCCTTTTAATTTAGTGGGTGGTATGATTATCTCCCTCTAACCTAGTGGACAGCCAGTGGAAACATCACCTCTGCACCATGTTTCCTGTAGTACTAGAATATCAACATCAGCAATTTCTTTCAGGAAGTCTGGGTTTCTGCTCTTTAGCCCAAAAGCAGAGGACTTCAAACCTTGTAAATTCAAACATGCAACGTAAAAAGATTTCATAACTGTTTTTTCTTTACCTTCAAAATGACACAAACACTCATAATCCAACAAGAATTATTAGATTTTTCAATTAACGTAAACTCTTATTATGCAAATGTGATGTGTTTATCATTTAGGATAGAATTTGTGTCACGCCACTTGGGTGGATGTAGTGTGAGGATGGTGGAGTTCTTGTGCTCATCTTACCATGACCCTCGGCCTATCACGTGAGCATAGTAGACTCAGCATTTGTTTAATGTCACTCATTTCGTTGGTGGGGGCTGGGCCAGTTGCTCCTCTCACAGCCTGTGCGTAGCTCTGCCTGCTGTGCTGTGGCTCCTCCAAGTGTGGGTCTGCGGTGGGGGGCAGGGGGGTGGGAAGCCTCGTCTGGGTGGCTCTGAAGCTGGGCTGGGGTGGTCTGTGCTGCGCTGGCTGTGGTGGGCATTGAGGTTGGTGGTGCTGTGGTCGTGGCTGGGGGGTCCAGGGTGCTGGTCCGGGGTGTTGTCTCGGTGATCTCGGCGGGGTGGAGATTGCTCTGCTGTTCCTGGGTGGAGAGGTCGGGCTGCGGTTTAAAGCGACGTCCTTGAGAGTCTTGGCAAGGATGGGGACTGTCTCCCTGTACAGGTGAACATGGTCATAGAGACAGTCCAGATGGAGGGTGGGATGGTGGGCCAGGTGTACATTGGGTCGTAAGGCACAGTCCCGGGAGAGGCTGGCGTTTATTCTTTGGATTGTGGCAGGGTGGAAGTCCTTCCTCTGTTGAAGGGTTGACACCACGATTCTTGAGTTGGGGAAGATTGCGGAGGTCTTCTCAATCACTCCCCGTAGTGAAGTCGCCACCCTCTCCTGCTGAGCATGCAGGTTGTTGCTTCCGGTGTGTATGATTATGTGGCTTGGCGACCCAAGATGGGCCTTATCAAGCAGCTCCATGGCACTCTGCATTGTTGGGCACCACACCATTCTCCTTTTGTGTCTAGGGAAAAGTTTCTTCTCCTGAACAAACTTCCCATTTGAGTCCATCAACAGGACGATGTCAGCCAGTGTTTCTTCTGGACTGGATGGGGCAGAGGGGGGGCTGGTGGGGGTGTGGCTGGTCTGTGCCGGTGCCGCTGTCAGTGGGAGGCTGTTCTGTGGGCTGGCGAGGAGGGGTGCAGCAGGCAGGGCTGGGGAAGCCTGGCTGGTTGAGCTGGGCTCCTCTGCTGTGTGAGGGCAGGTCATAGAGTGGTGGTCTAGCTGCTCCTGCAGCCTGTCCTCTGTTCCCTTTCTCTCCTGTAGCCTGTCCTCTGTTCTCTTGCTCTCCTGCAGCCTGTCCTCTGTTCTCTTGCTCTCCTGCAGCCTGTCCTCTGTTCTCTTTCTCTCCTGCAGCCTGTCCCTCTGTCCTCTGTTCTCCTGCAGCCTGTCCCTCTGTTCTCTTTCTCTCCTGCAGCCTGTCCTCTCTTAGTGAGGTCAGGTCGTTATTACGGCTCTGCCTGTCTTTTTGGAGCTCTCTCACCTCCTTTGTTAGATCAGCCAGCTCTCTCTTGAGTCCATCTCGCTCTTGCTGAACCTCTTTCAGCTGTGTTGTAAGGCTGCTGTCCTGCTCTGTCCTCACCTTGGTTAGGAGCTCCTCTAAGGTGTGGTTGTCTGGTTGATGTTTACACCTTGGTTAGGAGCTCCTCTAAGGTCTGGTTGATGTTTACACCTTGGTTAGGATCTCCTCTAAGGTCTGGTTGATGTTAACACCTTGGTTAGGAGCTCCTCTAAGGTCTGGTTGATGTTAACACCTTGGTTAGGAGCTCCTCTAAGGTCTGGTTGATGTTAACACCTTGGTTAGGAGCTCCTCTAAGGTCTGGTTGATGTTTACACCTTGGTTAGGAGCTCCTCTAAGGTCTGGTTGATGTTTACACCTTGGTTAGGAGCTCCTCTAAGGTCTGGTTGATGTTAACACCTTGGTTAGGAGCTCCTCTAAGGTCTGGTTGATGTTAACACCTTGGTTAGGAGCTCCTCTAAGGTCTGGTTGATGTTAACACCTTGGTTAGGAGCTCCTCTAAGGTCTGGTTGATGTTAACACCTTGGTTAGGAGCTCCTCTAAGGTCTGGTTGATGTTAACACCTTGGTTAGGAGCTCCTCTAAGGTCTGGTTGATGTTTACACCTTGGTTAGGAGCTCCTCTAAGGTCTGGTTGATGTTAACACCTTGGTTAGGAGCTCCTCTAAGGTCTGGTTGATGTTAACACCTTGGTTAGGAGCTCCTCTAAGGTCTGGTTGATGTTTACACCTTGGTTAGGAGCTCCTCTAAGGTCTGGTTGATGTTTACACCTTGGTTAGGAGCTCCTCTAAGGTCTGGTTGATGTTAACACCTTGGTCAGGAACTCCTCTAAGGTCTGGTTGATGTTAACACCTTGGTTAGGAGCTCCTCTAAGGTCTGGTTGATATTTACACCTTGGTTAGGAGCTCCTCTAAGGTCTGGTTGATGTTTACACCTTGGTTAGGAGCTCCTCTAAGGTCTGGTTGATGTTTACACCTTGGTTAGGAGCTCCTCTAAGGTCTGGTTGATGTTAACACCTTGGTCAGGAACTCCTCTAAGGTCTGGTTGATATTTACACCTTGGTTAGGAGCTCCTCTAAGGTCTGGTTGATGTTAACACCTTGGTCAGGAGCTCCTCTAAGGTCTGGTTGATGTTTACACCTTGGTTAGGAGCTCCTCTAAGGTCTGGTTGATGTTAACACCTTGGTCAGGAGCTCCTCTAAGGTCTGGTTGATGTTTACACCTTGGTTAGGAGCTCCTCTAAGGTCTGGTTGATGTTAACACCTTGGTCAGGAGCTCCTCTAAGGTCTGGTTGATGTTTACACCTTGGTTAGGAGCTCCTCTAAGGTCTGGTTGATGTTTACACCTTGGTTAGGAGCTCCTCTAAGGTCTGGTTGATGTTTACACCTTGGTTAGGAGCTCCTCTAAGGTCTGGTTGATGTTAACACCTTGGTTAGGAGCTCCTCTAAGGTGTGGTTGATGTTAACACCTTGGTCAGGAACTCCTCTAAGGTGTGGTTGATGTTAACACCTTGGTCAGGAGCTCCTCTAAGGTCTGGTTGATGTTAACACCTTGGTCAGGAACTCCTCTAAGGTCTGGTTGATGTTAACACCTTGGTTAGGAGCTCCTCTAAGGTCTGGTTGATGTTTACACCTTGGTTAGGAGCTCCTCTAAGGTCTGGTTGATGTTAACACCTTGGTTAGGAGCTCCTCTAAGGTGTGGTTGATGTTAACACCTTGGTCAGGAACTCCTCTAAGGTGTGGTTGATGTTAACACCTTGGTTAGGAACTCCTCTAAGGTCTGGTTGATGTTAACACCTTGGTCAGGAGCTCCTCTAAGGTCTGGTTGATGTTAACACCTTGGTCAGGAGCTCCTCTAAGGTCTGGTTGATGTTAACACCTTGGTTAGGAACTCCTCTAAGGTCTGGTTGATGTTAACACCTTGGTTAGGAGCTCCTCTAAGGTCTGGTTGATGTTAACACCTTGGTTAGGAACTCCTCTAAGGTCTGGTTGATGTTAACACCTTGGTCAGGAACTCCTCTAAGGTCTGGTTGATGTTAACACCTTGGTCAGGAGCTCCTCTAAGGTCTGGTTGATATTTACACCTTGGTCAGGAGCTCCTCTAAGGTCTGGTTGATGTTAACACCTTGGTCAGGAGCTCCTCTAAGGTCTGGTTGATGTTAACACCTTGGTCAGGAGCTCCTCTAAGGTGTGGTTGATGTTAACACCTTGGTCAGGAACTCCTCTAAGGTGTGGTTGATGTTAACACCTTGGTTAGGAGCTCCTCTAAGGTCTGGTTGATGTTAACACCTTGGTTAGGAACTCCTCTAAGGTCTGGTTGATGTTAACACCTTGGTCAGGAACTCCTCTAAGGTCTGGTTGATGTTAACACCTTGGTCAGGAGCTCCTCTAAGGTCTGGTTGATATTTACACCTTGGTCAGGAGCTCCTCTAAGGTCTGGTTGATGTTAACACCTTGGTCAGGAGCTCCTCTAAGGTCTGGTTGATGTTAACACCTTGGTCAGGAGCTCCTCTAAGGTGTGGTTGATGTTAACACCTTGGTCAGGAGCTCCTCTAAGGTGTGGTTGATGTTAACACCTTGGTCAGGAACTCCTCTAAGGTGTGGTTGTCTGGTTGCTGTTTGCTCTCCCTCAGCAGGACCACATCTCCCTCCAGTTTGGTGAACTCATCCCTCATGGCAGCCATGGTGGTGAGGAGGGCCTGAGCCTGGTCTGCACTGAGGGGCTCGCTCTCCTCCTGGGGCGTGTCCTCCTCTATGGTGGGAAGAGAGGTGCTGAATGTGCCTTTTTGGGTGGGGATAGTAGGGGTGAGGGTGGTGCTGGTGGAGTTTGTCTTGTGGGAGGGCATATCACTGTTGGTATCCTTCTCTCTCTCCGCTCTCTCCTTAATGGTCTGAAAGTCTGTTTCAAACAGCCTGATGTTACCTTGTACCATGACAGTCCCAGTCTGTTTCATACACCCTAATGTTACCTTGTACCACGACAGTCCCAGTCTGTTTCATACAGCCTAATGTTACCTTGTACCATGACAGTCCCAGTCTGTTTCATACAGCCTAATGTTACCTTGTACCATGACAGTCCCAGTCTGTTTCATACAGCCTAATGTTACCTTGTACCATGACAGTCCCAGTCTGTTTCATACAGCCTAATGTTACCTTGTACCATGACAGTCCCAGTCTGTTTCATACACCCTAATGTTACCTTGTACCATGACAGTCCCAGTCTGTTTCATACACCCTAATGTTACCTTATACCATGACAGTCCCAGTCTGTTTCATACAGCCTAATGTTACCTTGTACCATGACAGTCCCAGTCTGTTTCATACACCCTAATGTTACCTTGTACCACGACAGTCCCAGTCTGTTTCATACAGCCTAATGTTACCTTGTACCATGACAGTCCCAGTCTGTTTCATACACCCTAATGTTACCTTGTACCATGACAGTCCCAGTCTGTTTCATACACCCTAATGTTACCTTGTACCATGACAGTCCCAGTCTGTTTCATACAGCCTAATGTTACCTTGTACCATGACAGTCCCAGTCTGTTTCATACAGCCTAATGTTACCTTGTACCATGACAGTCCCAGTCTGTTTCATACACCCTAATGTTACCTTATACCATGACAGTCCCAGTCTGTTTCATACAGCCTAATGTTACCTTGTACCATGACAGTCCCAGTCTGTTTCATACAGCCTAATGTTACCTTGTACCATGACAGTCCCAGTCTGTTTCATACACCCTAATGTTACCTTGTACCATGACAGTCCCAGTCTGTTTCATACACCCTAATGTTACCTTATACCATGACAGTCCCAGTCTGTTTCATACAGCCTAATGTTACCTTGTACCATGACAGTCCCAGTCTGTTTCATACACCCTAATGTTACCTTGTACCACGACAGTCCCAGTCTGTTTCATACAGCCTAATGTTACCTCGTACCATGACAGTCCCAGTCTGTTTCATACACCCTAATGTTACCTTGTACCATGACAGTCCCAGTCTGTTTCATACACCCTAATGTTACCTTATACCATGACAGTCCCAGTCTCTTGTAGAGGTTGATTGTTATCATGGTGCTAATAGGGTCGTCTGTCTCTTTGATTTTCAGCTTCCGCCCATTACAGATTCCCTCTTTCTTTATGGATGGGTAGTGAGAGCACACTGCTGAGCGCCATGCATTTGGCTGGTCAGTGAGGAAGATGAGATTACTCACCTCACCGTTTTTGTAGAGGTCTGCGAAAAGGGTTTCTGGCCTCCCCTTTAGTAGTTTCTGTTTAAAAGCTTTCCTCGTGTCATTTTTTGCCTCTGGAGGGTAGAGAATGGATTCAGGGCTGAGGGGGAGTGGGGACATGGTGCCTGTGGCTCTGATACTACTGCTGCTGCTGCTCTGTCCTGCTGCCCTGTTGCCATAGCAACTGATTTGTTTGTCTGCTGCTGTTGCTAGCTAGCTCTAATTTAGTTTAAAAAAACAGCAAAAAGAGTGACAAATCTTCACACAAAAAAACAGAAGATATGTTTAAAGTTAGTCCGTGCTCCTTTTTGGTTTACTCACTCAGTTTGGTCATTTGATGTAGTTGTATTAACTCCCCTTGCTAGGTTTGTTCTAGCTCATTTCTTCTGGCTAGCTTGTTAGTCTGCTGGCTAGGTCTTTGTTGTGTAGCTAGCGAGTCAAAACTTCTTAACTTGAGGCGCAAAGTAACTTTTTTTTCTATTCAGACTGAATAGAGTTGTTGTTCATCACTTCTTGTCTGGAATTCTTTTTCGATTAGTGTTTATCTCATTAAAAACAAAAAAATATGAAATATATCAGGAGCTCATGTTGAGCATGACACACTCTCTCTCTCCATCTTCCCCCTCCCTCTTTTTCTCCTTAATAGACTGAGTCAGTACCCTTCTTTCCCCTCTTCTCTCCTCCCTCTCTACCCCTGGAGGGTAAATTGGATTGTGTCCTAGTCGGTAATGAGGAGATGGAGGACAATAAATAGATTCTTAGCCTCTTATTGCTTCTAGTCCTCCTTCTCCTCTGCCTCGTCCTCCTTTCTCCTCTTCCTTCTCCTCTGCCTCATCCTCCTTTCTCCTCCTCCTTCTCCTCTGCCTCGTCCTCCTTTCTCCTCTTCCTTCTCCTCTGCCTCATCCTCCTTTCTCCTCCTCCTTCTCCTCTGCCTCATCCTCCTTTCTCCTCTTCCTTCTCCTCTGCCTCGTCCTCCTTTCTCCTCCTCTGCCTCGTCCTCCTTTCTCCTCCTCCTTCTCCTCTGCCTCGTCCTCCTTCCTTCTCCTCTGCCTCATCCTCCTTTCTCCTCCTCCTTCTCCTCTGCCTCGTCCTCCTTTCTCCTCTTCCTTCTCCTCTGCCTCATCCTCCTTTCTCCTCCTCCTTCTCCTCTGCCTCATCCTCCTTTCTCCTCTTCCTTCTCCTCTGCCTCATCCTCCTTTCTCCTCCTCCTTCTCCTCTGCCTCATCCTCCTTTCTCCTCTTCCTTCTCCTCTGCCTCGT
This sequence comes from Salmo salar, assembly GCF_965601325.2. Taxonomy (NCBI): domain Eukaryota; kingdom Metazoa; phylum Chordata; class Actinopteri; order Salmoniformes; family Salmonidae; genus Salmo; species Salmo salar. Next base: position 92,238,630 of record NC_138291.1, on the reverse strand, counting down.
CCTCCTTTCTCCTCCTCTGCCTCGTCCTCCTTTCTCCTCCTCCTTCTCCTCTGCCTCGTCCTCCTTTCTTCTCCTCTGCCTCGTCCTCCCTTCTCCTCTGCCTCATCCTCTCTTATCCTTCTCTTCTGCCTCGTCCTCTCTTCTCCTCCTCCTCTGCCTTGTCTCTCTCTCTCTCTGTCTCTGATGGTATTGGTTAATTCATTATTTCATTAACTCTCTCTTTATCCCACTGTTTCTTACTTTCCCTCTCACTCACACTCTTTCTCTCCATCCCTTACTTTCTGTTCCTTCTCCTTGCCCTCCTCTCTTTTAATATATTATGTGTGCCCTGCCTGTTCTATGGTTTGAGCTTACACACAGCTTTGTAATATTGTAAGTGAATAGCCGTTCAGCTCCAGGGGTCCAGCTGTGAGCGGGTCAGTAGTAAAACCAGACACTGCTCCTTATTGGCCTAGCAGACACACCCCTTTCTCTCTCTTTCTCCTCTATCATCCATCTCTCTCTTCTCTTCTGCCTTCTCCTTTTTTCTCTTGCTACCCCCCCTCTCTTTCTCTTTCTTCATTTTCAACTTAAGGACTTTATTGGCATGGGAGGCATATGTTTACATTACTAAAGCAAGTGAAATAGATAATAAACAAAAGTGAAATAAACAATAAAAAAATGTACAGTAATCATTACACTCACAAAAGTTCCAAAATAATAAAGACATTTCCAATGTCATATTATGTGCAAATAGTTAAAGTACAAAAGGGAAAATAAGTAAACATAAATATGGGTTGTATTTACAATGGTGTTTGATCCTCTCCTCTCTCTCTCTCTCTCTCTCTCTCTCTCTCTCTCTCTCTCTCTCTCTCTCTCTCTCTCTCCATCTTCCCCCTCCCTCTCTTTCTCCTTAATAGACTGAGTCAGTACCCTTCTTTCCCCTCTTCTCTCCTCCCTCTCTACCCCTGGAGGGTAAATTGGATTGTGTCCTAGTCGGTAATGAGGAGATGTAGGACAATAAATACATACTTAGCCTTATTGCTTCTCCTCCTTCTCCTCTTCCTTGTCCTCCCTTCTCCTCCTCCTTTTCCTCTACCTTGTCCTCCCTTCTCCTCTGCCTCATCCTCTCTTCTCCTCCTCTTTCTCCTCTGCCTCGTCGTCCCTTCCCCTCCTCCTTCTCCTCTACCTTGTCCTCCCTTCTCCTCCTCCTTCTCCTCTACCTCATCTTCCCTTCTCCTCCCCCTTCTCCTCTACCTTGTCCTCCCTTCTCCTCCTCCTTCTCTCTACCCTGTCCTCACTTCTCATCCTCCCTTCTCATCCTCCCTTCTCTCCTGCCTTATCTTCCCTTCTCCACCTCTTTCTCCTCTGCCTCGTTCTCCCTTCTCCACCTCCCTCCCTCCCTTTGTCTTTATCATCTTCTCTCTCCCTCTACTTTTCTCTTGTGCGCAGCAATTTGACTGTCTTTGCAGCTCAGCGAAATGAACCGGTGTGTGTGTGTGTGTGTGTGTGTGTGTGTGTGTGTGTGTGTGTGTGTGTGTGTGTGTGTGTGTGTGTGTGTGTGTGTGTGTGTGTGTGTGTGTGTGTGTGTGTGTGTGTGTGTGCGTGCGTGCTCTGGCTGATCCCTCATGAATATTCTAGTTGATCTGCGGGCGGTGACAATGACAGAGTTAATGACAGTGATAGATGGAGAGACAGCACTCCTTTAGCACTCTCCCTCCTTCTTTCTCTCCGTCTGTCCACCTCTTTCCCTCTCACTCAGCCGATGAGTGTGTGTGTGTGTGTGTGTGTGTGAGATCGTGTGGGTGTGAATGCTATAACTTAGCTAACATTCACCTTGTTTGCCAATCACTTGTTTAGGGGGCGGCAATAGTAAAAAATAATGTAATTATTTTCTCTCTCTCCTCAGGAGAGGACGTTTTGACCTTTGATCTTAGTAGCCTGGCGACCCTGGCTGCGGCTCGCAGTCTGGAGCTTGGGGGAGGAGCTCCAGGGAGGGGGGAGGGGAAACACTGTCCCATCAAGAGGACCTTCAACCTGCGGCGGAAATGCAGCTGGACGCCTCGCCACGAGCCGGTATGTGTGTATGCCTAACCACACATAGAACTTTCCATACACACACATAACTGAACACACACACTCAAATGTGCACACACAGACAGTCCTGTAGGTATACACACTCTACTTGTTTACTCAAACATATAATGCACATGTACAGAATATAACTGTACTGTATATACACAGATACACAGTATATAACGGTACTGTACATACATGTTAAAACACAGTATATAACTGTACTATATATATATGTATATATACACAGATATACAGTATACACTGTACTGTATATACATAGATACACAGTATATAACTGTACTGTATATACACATAGATACACAAGCTACATTTTCTAAGTATCATCACACAGTACAGTTAATTTACAATCTACTATATACTTCATGTCTATCTGTCTGCAGGTGTGTCCGGTGAAGGGTGTCATGGAGACAGTGGATGGGGCGGAGCTAGCGATACGAGTCCAGCTAGCGGAGATCCAGAGACGTTACAAAGAGAAACAGAGAGAACTGACAAAGCTGCAGAGAAAACATGACCGCCAGAAAGCAGAGACCTCTCACAGCCCTGCTCGCAGAGGGCCCGGTCGCCCCCGGAAACGCAAGTCTACCTCCGGTCCCAGCGCCTCAGACGGCCCCAAGAGACTCAGGCGAGTGTCTCCGCAGGGATTCTCCTATCCATTTATTAACTTATACAGGTTTCAAGTTTTAATGTCACATGCACAAATACAGTGAAATGCCTTTCTTGCAAACTCAAAACCCAACAATGCAATAATCAATAACAATGTATTACTAGAAAAATACACACGAGAAATAAGAATAAGAAATATGAAATACACCATAAAGTAACTAACTAAGCATACTATATACAGGAAATATTTGAAAAGTCAGTTCCAATAACATATGTACATTTGCAGGGATACTGGAGTGATGGAGGTAGATATAGGGCGATTAGGCAACAGGATATATGATAAACAGAGTAGCAGCAGCTTGTATGTGAGTGGGTGTGTGGGTGTGTAGAGTCAGTTTAACCTCTTGGGGCTAGGTGGGACGCTAGCGTGCCACCCGTGGTGCACTCCATCAACAGCAGGTGCATTTCAAGAGCGGCAAATTTGAATCCAAATAAATGTCAAAATTCAAATTTTTCAAAAATACAACTATGTTACACCATTTGAAAGATAAACATCTCCTTAATCTAACCACGTTTTACGATTTCAAAAAGGTTTTACGGCGAAAGCATAAATTTAGAGTATGTTAGGACAGTACATTTACAAGAGTTGTGTGTAATGTTTTGTCAAGTCAAAGACAGGGTCACCAAAACCATAAAACCAGCTAAAATGATGCACTAACCTTTTACAATCTCCATCAGATGACACTCCTAGGACATTATGTTAGACAATGCATGCATTTTTAGTTCTATCAAGTTCATTTTTATATCCAAAAACAGCGTTTTACTATGGCATTGATGTTGAGGAAATCGTTTCCCTCCAATAACCGGCAGTCAAGTCAGCGTCAGAAATTAAATAATTAAAATTAGAAAACATTGGTAAAATATTATATTGTCATTTAAAGAATTATAGATTTACATCTCTTGAACGCAATCAACTTGCCAGATTTAAAAATAACCTTACTGGGAAATCACACTTTGCAATAATCTGAGCACTGCGCCCAGAAAAATACGCGTTGCGATACAGACTAGACGTCATGTTGGGGAGATCTAAAATCGAAAATACTATGTAAATAATCCATTACCTTTGATTCTCTTCATCAGATGTCACTTCCAGGTATCACAGGTCCATAACGAATGTAGTTTTGTTCAAAAAAGCTCATCATTTATGTCCAAAAATCTCCGTCTTGTTAGCACATGATGTAAGCCAGCCGGACTTCTCGTCATGAACGAGGGGAAAAAATATATTTCCGTTCGTTCAAACATGTCAAACGTTGTATAGCATAAATCATTAGGGCCTTTTTTAACCAGAACATGAATAATTTTCAAGGTGGACGAATGCATACTCTTTTATAACGTATTGGAACGAGGGTACCCAACATGAACTAGCGCGCCAGGTGTCTAATGGGACATCACCGTTCCATGGCTCTTGTTCGGTCAGATCTCCCTCCAGAAGACTCAAAACACTTTGTAAAGGCTGGTGACATCTAGTGGAAGCAATAGGAAGTGCCAAAATATTCCTAAACCCCTGTGTTTTTCAATGGGATAGGTTTAAAGTCAATACAACACATCAGGTATCCACTTCCTGTCAGAAAATGTCTCAGGGTTTTGCCTGCCAAATGAGTTCTGTTATACTCACAGACACCATTCAAACAGTTTTGGAAACTTTAGAGTGTTTTCTATCCATATATAATAAGTATATGCATATTCTAGTTACTGGGTAGGATTAGTAACCAGATTAAATCGGGTACATTTTTTTTATCCAGACGTGCAAATGCTGCCCCCTAGACCCAACAGGTTAAATGTCTGTGCATATTATGTGTGAGTGAGCAGATGATGGAGTGAGTGACAGTGTGTGTGTTGGAGTGACAGTGTGTGTGAGTATTTAGGGCCTTGTGAATGTCCATAGAGAGTGCAAATATTGAAATAAAAGGTCAATAAAGATACAAGGTAAACTCGGCCCATGTAGCTATTTTGTTAGCTATTTATCAGTTGTATTGCTTGGAGACAGAAGCTGTTCAAGAGCCTGTTGGTGTCAGACTTGTTGCACCGGTACCTCTTGCCCTGTGGCAGCAGAGAAAATAGTCTATGGCTTGGGTGGTTGGGGGTCTTTGACGATTTTCCGGGCCTTGTTTTCACACCGCCTGATATAGAGGTCCTGGATGGCAGGGAGCTCGGTCCCAGTGATGTACTGGGCTGTCCTCACAACCCTCTGTAGCGCTATGCGATTGAGGGCGGTGCTGTTGCCATACCAAACAATGATGCAGCCAGTCAATATGCTCTCAATTGTACAGCTGTAGAACCTTTTAAGGATTTGAGGGCCCATGCCAAACTTTTTCAACCACATCAGAGGGAAGAGGCACTGTCGTGCCTTCTTCATGACTGTGTGTGTGTTTGGACCACTTTAAGTCTTTAGTGATTAGAGGAACATGAAGCTGTTTACATGCTCCACTGTCACCCTGTTGATGTGGATGGGGATGTGCTCGCCCCTACGTTTTCTGTAGTCCACGATCAGCTCCTTGGTCTTGCTGACGTTGAGGGTGAAGTTGTTGCTACGGCACCACACTGCCAGGTCACTGACCTCCTCCCTGTAGGCTGATTCATCGTTGCCGATGATCAGGCCTACTACCGTCGTACCGTCAGGGAACTTGATAATGGTGTTGCAGTGGTGCGTGGCCACACAATCGTGGGTGAATAAGGAGTACAGGAGGGGACTAAGCACACACCCCTGTGGGGCTCCTGTGTTAAGGGTCAGTGTGGTGGAGGTGATGTTGCCTACCCTCACCACCTCAGGTTGGCCCGTCAGGAAGTCCAGGATCCAATTGCAGAGGGAGGTGTTCAGACCCAGAGTCCTAAGCTTTGTGACGAGCTATAGTCAATGAACAGCATTCTCACATAGTTATTCCTCTTATCTAGGTGGGTGAGTGCAGTGTGGAGAGCAATTGAGATTGCGTCATCAATGGATCTGTTGGGGTGGTATGCAAATTAGAGTGGGTCTAGGGTATCTGGGATGGTGGAGTTAATGTGTGCCATAACCAGCCTCTCAAAGCACTTCATGATTACAGAAGTGAGTACTACAGGGCGGCAATCATTGTGGCATGAAGCCTTGATTGTGGTCATTTTAAAACATGTGGGGATTACAGACTGGGACAAGGAGAGGATGAAAATGACCGTGAATATGCCTGCCAGCTGTTCTGCGCATGCTCTGAGAACGCTGGAATACCGTCGTGGCCCGCGGCCTTGCAGGTGTTGACCTGATTAAAGACCCTAAAGGTGTGACGGCCCTCACGCCCGGATCGATGTTGTTGTCAAAGCGTGCATAAAATGCATTGAGTTTGTCTGGTAGAGAGGCATCGTTGGGCAGATCACTGGCTGGGTCTTCCTTTGTAATCCGTAGTAGACTGTAGCCCCTGCCACATGTGGTGGGCTGTCAGAGCCTGTGTAATTTGATTGTCACCTTATTCCTATATTGTCCTTTTGCTCGTTTGATGGCTCTGTGGAGGTCATAGCGGGCCTTCTTGTACTTATTCCTGTCCTTCGGCCGTAGCCTCAGCGTTGTCCACGATAGCTCTGTGTGTGGTAATCCTGCTCCTTTAGTTTAGCACCAACTTCAGTGTTAATCCAGGGCTTTTGATTGGGGAAGCAGTGAACCTTCACCGTGGGTACAACGTCGCTGATGCATTTTCTATTGAAGCCGGTGACGGAGATGGTTAGCTCGTCGATGTTATCGGTGAAATCTCGAAACATATTCCAGTCAGCGCTAGCAAAGCAGTCCTGTAGCTTACCCTCTGATTCTGGTGACCATTTCTCAACAGAGCGAATCGCTGGTACTTCGAGGGAGGGCCTTGTGTCCTTGCTTGTGGGTAGAATAGCAGTGGTCTAGGACTTTACTCGCCTTTAGTGTCATTGGAGATGTGTTGATGGAAGTTGGGCATTGGGAGGATGCCGTAAAATCGCCGGAAACCAGAAAGGCAGCCCCTGGGTGTAGGGTTTCCTGCTTGTTTATAGCCTTGTTCAGTTCTTAAGTGCCAGCTTATTATTTTTATTGTCCTGAGGTGGAATGTATACAGCAGTCATGATAAAAAACAACTGAAAACTCCCTCGAGAGGTAGAAGGGTCGGCATTTGACCATCAGGTATTCCAAGACAGGTGAACAGTGGGTCGACACTTCCACCGTGCTGGAATTACCACACCAGTTGGAGTTGATGAAAAGGCAAACCCCTCCCCCCCTCGATTTCCCCGACTCCACTGTCCTGTCCGCCCGGTGAATGGAGAATCCATCGAGTTGGATAGCCGTGGGGGGTATCTTGTTTGAGAGCCATGTTTCTGAAAAGCAAAGAATATTGCAGTTCCGAGAGTCACCGTTGGTAACGAATCCGCGATTAGAGGTCATCCATCTTATTATCGAGTGACTGTACATTAGCCAGTGGAATGGAGGGAAGAGGTGGCCGGTTTTCCCTTCGCCTTAATCTCACCAGGATCCACCCTCTCTTCTCTGTAACGCCGAAAATTGGGTTGGAATTACAGAGGGAGCCCAGGGCAGATGAGTCGAAGTAGAAGCCGGAACTGGGGTAAGTAACTGCCGATCTGATGTTCAAAGTTCTTGTCGGTTGTAAGAAATAATAGAGGATACATTACAGGAAATAGAGTCAAAATAAAGGACAAAATAATCACAGAAAAGCTGTCTTGGGTCAGAGCTTGTAAAACGACAGCCATCCAGTACGGCGCCATCTTGGTTTTTCCTTATATGTAGGACTATAGGAAATATTGTTGCCTGAGATGAACCTTGTTGAGCTTCTTTATAAGAGGAACTGCTGCCTCTCTCTTTCGCTCTCTCTTACACACGCACACACACACACACACACACCATATTTATCACTCCATTGATTATGTCCTGACCCCCTCTCACCCTCAGCACATATTAATATGGACAAAGTCCCCATGTAGACTTATCACAGTGATGAATGACTCTACAACCCCCTCTTCTTACACGCGCGCGCACACACACACACCACACACACACACACACACACACACACACACACACACACACACACACACACACACACACACACACACACACACACACACACACACACACACACACACACAAGCACATGATTACAAAGCAAATCCCCTAATGCCCTACACAGTGTTAAATTCCAGTGTTAGGTCATCATATTGATGGATGTGTTTTCTGGCTGTGCTCCACCTATGATAACGTGAGAAACTGATTAAACAAGCACAACGTTTATCACGGTTACCACAGTGATTACAACACAGCAATGAAAAATGACAACACACACACGAACACACATGCACACATACACACAGACGACACACACACAACACACACACACAACACACACATCCCATATTTGTTTAATTACTGGAGCTGGCTGGTATGTGACAGGGTGTATTTTTTAATTAATTAATTCATGAGTGTGGTATCATTAGTGTATTCCTTAATCTTTGAGAGAGACAGAGAGTGTGTGAGAGAGAGAGAGAGAGAGTTTCTCTAGCAACTGGTCTGTTGGTGGCAGTACTTGTTGGCATCGGTGTTGGAGAGAGGAAAAAGGGGAAGACTGTTGTTATAGTAATTACATTCTCTGTTGATTTTACATCATTCTACATCAACCAACTGCCCTTGTCCCCTCTTCACATACTCTCCTTCCAGTGAGGATGTGACTGAGGGCTATCGCTGGGGCTTAGGGACTGACTGGGGGTCAAAGGTTGAAAGGAGAGGTCAGGGGGTGATGGCGACAGACAGGTTAGGGCTGGGCCATGGAGGGTTGATGTGTGGGATGGGAATGAGGGGTATGGGTAGGGTTGCAAAATTCCGGAAACTTTCAATAAATTCCCTGGATTTCCTGCTTATTCCGTACGGATTCCAGGAATCCTCCAACCCGGGATTTCTGGAAAATCAGGGAATTTATTGATGGTTCCCGGAATTTTGCAACCCTAGGTATGGGTGATGAGGCAGTTTGTTAGGGGGAGTTTAGGGGGGTTCAGGAATCTGGCTTCTCTGTAGATCCTGACTTCAGCAGGAAGCTGGCTTCTCTGTAGATCTTGTCTTCAGCAGGAAGCTGGCTTCTCTGTAGATCCTGACCTCAGCAGGAAGCTGGCTTCTCTGTACATCCTGACTTCAGCAGGAAGCTGGCTCTCTGTAGATCCTGACTTCAGCAGGAAGCTGGCTTCTCTGTAGATCCTGACCTCAGCAGGAAGCTGGCTTCTCTGTAGATCCTGACCTCAGCAGGAAGCTGGCTTCTCTGTAGATCCTGACCTCAGCAGGAAGCTGGCTTCTCTGTAGATCCTGACCTCAGCAGGAAGCTGGCTTCTCTGTAGATCCTGACCTCAGCAGGAAGCTGGCTTCTCTGTAGATCCTGACTTCAGCAGGAAGCTGGCTTCTCTGTAGATCCTGACTTCAGCAGGAAGCTGGCTTCTCTGTAGATCCTGACCTCAGCAGGAAGCTGGCTTCTCTGTAGATCCTGACCTCAGCAGATCAGTGTTGCCTTTCTTTTTGTCTGACTGTTTGAGATGACAATTCAACCAGGTGGTATTTCTCTCAGGTTGCACATTACACATCCTATCTTCCCCTCCTCATTTTCATGGTCCTCCTTTCCTCCACTCATTCCCTGCTTAATCCTCTCCTCTCCCTTCTCCCTTTACTCCGCTCCTTCCCCAACTCTATCTATTTCCCTCCTTTCTCCCTCCTCCCTGCCTCCCTCCCCCTCCCTGCATCCATCCATCCCTGCCTCCCTTATTTCTTCCTCCCTCCGTCATTTAATCCTCCCTTCCTCCTCCTTCCCTCCCTCCTCCTTCCCTCTCTTTTCCTTGAAGGGAGATGCTGAGCTCTGAGGGAATATAGGATTCACCTGCCTCAAGACACCAGCTGCTCATAGCAGTGTGTGTGTGTGTGTGTGTGTGTGTGTGTGTGTGTGTGTGTGTGTGTGTGTGTGTGTGTGTGTGTGTGTGTGTGTGTGTGTGTGTGTGTGTGTGTGTGTGTGTGTGTGTGTGGTGTGTGTGTGTGCATGCATTTGAGAGAGAAAAAGAGAGACAGAGAGACAGAGACTGGGAGGGAAAGAGAGAGAGGTGGATAGAAAGAGAAAAAGGGTAGTGGAGTTCAATGGAGGTGTTCATCCATCCAGCCCTGGAGCAGGAAGTGGTGGTGTTCAATAGAGGTGTTCATCCATCCAGCCCTGGAGCAGGAAGTGGTGGTGTTCAATAGAGGTGTTCATCCATCCAGCCCTGGAGCAGGAAGTGGTGGTGTTCAATAGAGGTGTTCATCCATCCAGCCCTGGAGCTTAGGTCAACGGACAGACTCCCCCTGAGACTGCCTTGTCTCTCTCTCTGTTTTCCTTCAGTAGCTGCCAGCTATTTTTCCCTTTTTCTTGTGGTTATTCATCAGGGTCTCATATTCACACTCCTCTTGGATATTTCAGAGTTTACCGACAGAAGTCTTTCTATTCCAAACACAGCGTCCGCACTGGAAAGGAACCCCCCTCTTTCTCTACTCATCAAAGGCTAGACAGAGAGAAGGAGAAGACCAGATGACCTGTTACTGTTTCTTTGACCTTCTTTGTTTTTTTTGTTTGTTTGTTTCTAAAATCCAACTCTCTCTTCTTCGTGTGTTTGTCTCTCCATCTTTTCTAAAATCCAACTTTCTCTTCTTTGTGTTATTCAGGGTGGAGGATTATGAAGCAGAAGGGGGTGGAGAGAAGCGGAGGAAGACGATGACTAATCATGGCTTCCTCACGAGGAGGAGAGGTCGTCCCAGCCTGAGCTCCCGACTAGCACGGAGGGTGACCCAGCTGAAGCAGAAGGTTGTGGCCCAGAGAGGTGCACCGTCAGGGGGCATGCACCGCCGCAGACGGGACCCTAGACCTGGATCCCATGCAAACTGCAGAGAGAGTGACACAGGTACAACACAAACACACGTAAACCTTGTACCACATACACTCCCTGACACTAACACACCCATCTCTCCATGTTCACCCAGCAGCCGATACATCCAGTAACCAGCAGGACTGGGTGCCCAATCAGAGGGTGAGGAGAAAGAGAGGTCGGCCAAGGGTCAAACTGGGCGGACCTTCGACCAGAGTCCTCCTCGGAGGAGGTGTGGCCTCTGTGAAGCAGGAAATTAACGAGGGGAAGAGCAACAGCGAGAGCTCAGGCCAGGGTAAGTTACGTCTCAGTGAGATGTCTCCCGGCTGTGTGTGTGTGTGTTTGTGTGTTTGTTAGAGAGTGGAGATGTCTTCCATCACGGTGGCCTCCTCTCACTTCCCGGCTCGTCTGTCACACCATTAAAACCGTTAATGGCTGCCCACTGGCATACTGCCCCCAAAACCACACTGTAACGTGAACCCCAATATCGCCTCTTTTAGAATGTCACACCCCTGTCGCCCCTCCTGCAACCCCTCAACCCAACAACCAGACGCAATGTCCCCCTTCCCCAATAATCTCAAATTGATGTGGCCCTATTGTGTACGTCCTGTGTGTGTGTGTGCGTGTGTGTGAGAGAGTGTTGATGAGAACGTTGTGTAAATGTCAAGTGTGTCATCGACGTCTCGACACCCGACACGACCCCTTTAGTCAGACACACACAGCTGCCAATAAAGATCTGATCTGTGAGTGTGTATGAGTGTGTGCGTGTGTGTGCTTGCATGCGTGTGTGCGTGATTGAATGTGTGTGCATGCATTTGTGTCTGTGTGTGTGTACTGATGTTTGTCTGTCCATGAGAAAGACAGGACCATTGGGTTTCCTTGACCGCAGTTATTGAAAAGGCCATAGATATCTGGGTGGCTAACTGACCATAGTAGTGTGTTCTACAGTATATACACTGCTCAAAAAAATAAAGGGAACACTAAAATAACACATCCTAGATCTGAATGAATGAAATAATCTTATTAAATACTTTTTTCTTTACATAGTTGAATGTGCTGACAACAAAATCACACAAAAATGATCAATGGAAATCCAATTTATCAACCCATGGAGGTCTTGATTTGGAGTCACACTCAAAATTAAAGTGGAAAACCACACTACAGGCTGATCCAACTTTGATGTAATGTCCTTCAAACAAGTCAAAATGAAGCTCAGTAGTGTGTGTGGCCTCCACGTGCCTGTATGACCTCCCTACAACGCCTGGGCATGCTCCTGATGAGGTGGCGGATGGTCTCCTGAGGGATCTCCTCCCAGACCTGGACTAAAGCATCCGCCAACTCCTGGACAGTCTGTGGTGCAACGTGGCGTTGGTGGATGGAGCGAGATATGATGTCCCAGATGTGCTGAATTGAATTCAGGTCTGGGGAACGGGCGGGCCAGTCCATAGCATCAATGCCTTCCTCTTGCAGGAACTGCTGACACACTCCAGCCACATGAGGTCTAGCATTGTCTTGCATTAGGAGGAACCCAGGGCCAACCGCACCAGCATATGGTCTCACAAGGGGTCTGAGGATCTCATCTCGGTACCTAATGGCAGTCAGGCTACCTCTGGCGAGCACATGGAGGGCTGTGCGGCCCCCCAAAGAAATGCCACCCCACACCATGACTGACCCACTGCCAAACCGGTCATGCTGGAGGATGTTGCAGGCAGCAGAACGTTCTCCACGGTGTCTCCAGACTCTGTCACGTCTGTCACATGTGCTCAGTGTGAACCTGCTTTCATCTGTGAAGAGCACAGGGCGCCAGTGGCAAATTTGTCAATCTTGGTGTTCTCTGGCAAATGCCAAACGTCCTGCACGGTGTTGGGCTGTAAGCACAACCCCCACCTGTGGACGTCGGGCCCTCATAGCACCCTCATGCAGTCTGTTTCTGACCGTTTGAGCAGACACATGCACATTTGTGGCCTGCTGGAGGTCATTTTGCAGGGCTCTGTCAGTGCTCCTCCTGCTCCTCCTTGCACAGAGGCGGAGGTAGCGGTCCTGCTGCTGGGTTTTTGCCCTCCTACGGCCTCCTCCACGTCTCCTGATGTACTGGCCTGTCTCCTGGTAGCGCCTCCATGCTCTGGACACTACGCTGACAGACACAGCAAACCTTCTTGCCACAGCTCGCATTGATGTGCCATCCTGGATGAGCTGCACTACCTGAGCCACTTGTGTGGGTTGTAGACTCCATCTCATGCTACCACTAGAGTGAAAGCACCGCCAGCATTCAAAAGTGACCAAAACATCAGCCAGGAAGCGAGAAGTGGTCTGTGGTCACCACCTGCAGAACCACTCCTTTATTGGGGGTGTCTTGCTAATTGCCTATAATTTCCACCTATTGTCTATTCCATTTGCACAACAGCATGTTACATTTATTGTCAATCAGTGTTGCTTCCTAAGTGGACAGTTTGATTTCACAGAAGTGTGATTGACTTGGAGTTACATTGTGTTGTTTAAGTGTTCCCTTTATTTTTTTGAGCAGTGTATATACAGTGGGGGGAAAAAGTATTTGATCCCCTGCTGATTTTGTACGTTTTCCCACTGACAAAGAAAGGATCCGTCTATAATTTGAATGGTAGGTTTATTTGAACAGTGAGAGACAGAATAACAACAAAAATATCCAGAAAAACGCATGTCAATAATGTTATAAATTGATTTGCATTTTAATGAGGGAAATAAGTATTTGACCCCCTCTCAATCAGAAAGATTTCTGGCTCCCAGGTGTCTTTTATACAGGTAACGAGCTGAGATTAGGAGCACACTCTTAAAGGGAGTGCTCCTAACCGCAGCTTGTTACCTATAAAAGAGATGCCTGTCCACAGAAGCAATCAATCAATCAATCAGATTCCAAACTCTCCACCATGGCCAAGACCAAAGAGTTCTCCAAGGATGTCAGGGACAAGATTGTAGACCTACACAAGGCTGGAATGGGCTACAAGACCATCGCCAAGCAGCTTGGTGAGAAGGTGGCAACATTTGGTGCGATTATTCGCAAATGGAAGAAACACAAAAGAACTGTCAATATCCCTCGGCCTGGGGCTCCATGCAAGATCTCACCTCGTGGAGTTGCAATGATCATGAGAACGGTGAGGAATCAGCCCAGAACTACATGGGAGGATCTTGTCAATGATCTCAAGGCAGCTGGGACCATAGTAACCAAGAAAACAATTGGTAACACACTACGCCGTGAAGGACTGAAATCCTGCAGCGCCCGCAAGGTCCCCCTGCTCAAGAATACATATACATGCCCGTCTGAAGTTTGCCAATGAACATCTGAATGAATCAGAGGACAACTGGTGAAAGTGTTGTGGTCAGATGAGACCAAAATGGAGCTCTTTGGCATCAACTCAACTCGCCGTGTTTGGAGGAGGAGGAATGCTGCCTATGACCCCAAGAACACCATCTCCACCGTCAAACATGGAGGTGGAAGCATTATGCTTTGGGGGGGGGTTTCTGCTAAGGGGACAGGACAACTTCACCGCATCAAAGGGACGATGGACGGGGCCATGTACCATCAAATCTTGGGTGAGAACCTCCTTCCCTCAGCCAGGGCATTGAAAATGGGTCGTGGATGGGTATTCCAGCATGACAATAACCCAAAACACACGGCCAAGGCAACAAAGGAGTGGCTCAAGAAGAAGCACATTAAGGTCCTGGAGTGGCCTAGCCAGTCTCCAGACCTTAATCCCATAGAAAATCTGTGGAGGGAGCTGAAGGTTCGAGTTGCCAAACGTCAGCCTCGAAACCTTAATGACTTGGAGAAGATCTGCAAAGAGGAGTGGGACAAAATCCCTCCTGAGATGTGTGCAAACCTGGTGGCCAACTACAAGAAACGTCTGACCTCTGTGATTGCCAACAAGGGTTTTGCCACCAAGTACTGAGTCATTTTTTGCAGATGGGTCAAATACTTATTTCCCTCATTAAAATTCAAATCATTTTATAACATTTTTGGATTTTTTTGTTCTTATTCTGTCTCTCACTGTTCAAACAAATCTGTCTCTCACTGTTCAAATAAACCTACCATTAAAATTATAGACTGATCATTTCTTTGTAAGTGGGCAAACGTACAAAATCATCAGGGGATCAAATACTTCCCCCCCCACTGTATACTGTAGAACACACTACTATGGTCAGCACAGATAAGCAGTGTTTGTCTTCACTGCCTCTCTGTGCTGTGTGATAGTTTGTGTGGTGTCTTCACTGCCTCTGTGCTGTGTGATAGTTTGTGTGGTGCCTTCACTGCCTCTGTGCTGTGTGATAGTTTGTGTGGTGTCTTCACTGCCTCTGTGCTGTGTGATAGTTTGTGTGGTGTCTTCACTGCCTCTCTGTGCTGTGTGATAGTTTGTGTGGTGTCTTCACTGCCTCTCTGTGCTGTGTGATAGTTTGTGTGGTGTCTTCACTGCCTCTCTGTGCTGTGTGATAGTTTGTGTGGTGTCTTCACTGCCTCTCTGTGCTGTGTGATAGTTTGTGTGGTGTCTTCACTGCCTCTCTGTGCTGTGTGATAGTTTGTGTGGTGTCTTCACTGCCTCTCTGTGCTGTGTGATAGTTTGTGTGGTGTCTTCACTGCCTCTCTGTGCTGTGTGATAGTTTGTGTGGTGTCTTCACTGCCTCTCTGTGCTGTGTGATAGTTTGTGTGGTGTCTTCACTGCCTCTCTGTGCTGTGTGATAGTTTGTGTGGTGTCTTCACTGCCTCTCTGTGCTGTGTGATAGTTTGTGTGGTGTCTTCACTGCCTCTCTGTGATAGTTTGTTGCCTAAAGGCTAAAGGCCACTGAGTTATTTTACGATATAGCTACTCTACACTGTCATCATATGATTGAGATGGTCGTGCCACAACTGATCTCCAGACAGTTTCTAATGTATTATATTGATCCCTTGATCCCACAGAGGAGGAAGAGGAGAGGCGCTATGACAGCGACGAAGGAATCAATGACGTAAATACAACGATACCATTCTCCAAAGACACGCCAACAAACTCTGCTGCGACTGGCCCAGCCGCTAAGCTTCAAGCCAATCAGAAAGCCAGGAGCAAGGAGGAGAGGCAAGGTGATGATGTGAGCATGCCCAGTGTGGCACTGAGGAGGAGAGGAGCCCCCTGCAGGCCGGGCCCTGCTACTGCAGATGGGAGATGCTCAGAGCTCCAGGAGCCACAAGGGGCTAGGAGAGAACCTGTACCCAGCTGGAGAGTCTCGTTAGTGGGCAACAGCCTCCAGGACAGCAGGGGGGTCCAGGGACCAGTGGCAGAGGCCAAGAGGAAGATCTCGGGACAACAAAGCTATCTGGGAAAGGTGAGGTGGGAGAATGGAAGGACCCGTGGGGGGGGGGGGGGTCTCTAGGTTCATCAAAAATAGCTTCCTCCTCTGTTCAAATCTCCCTCAACTACTTGAGACAGTTAAGATGCACGTGTTACGGTGTCTCCCTAGCTACATGGTGATCATGATCATTGTCTATAATACTAACCTGTCCTGTGTGGTTTTTCCAGAGGAGAGGCTGCTGGCTGGAGACTGAGACCCAGAGAGAGGACACCACCAGGGGCAGGAGGAGCAGGAAGAAGCAGGTGGGGATGGGGGTCAGAATGGGCATGGTGGAGGGGGGGAAGGAGAGATAGGGGAAACCAGAAAGAGGCAGTGAGGAACAGGAAATGACAGTTGGTGGAGAGGTCGAATCCTGAGTAGAAACAACAGGGAGAGTACAGTGGAAGAGAGAGGTGGTGTGACTAGAGGGCATTCAGATCAGCAGCAGTTGGAACAGAGATAATGTTAGGCAGTTGGAACAGAGATAATGTTAGGCAGTTGGAACAGAGATAATCTTTGTTCCAACTGCCTAACATTATCTCTGTTCCAACTGCCTAACATCATCTCTGTTCCAACTGCCTAACATTATCTCTGTTCCAACTGCCTAACATCATCTCTGTTCCAACTGCCTAACATTATCTCTGTTCCAACTGCCTAACATCATCTCTGTTCCAACTGCCTAACATCATCTCTGTTCCAACTGCTTAACATCATCACTGTTCCAACTGCTTAACATCATCTCTGTTTAAACTACCTAACATAATCTTTGTTCCAACTGCCTAACATTATGTTAGGTAGTTTAAACAGAGATGATGTTAACCTCTCTAGAAATCGTCCCACCTACTCAACAGCCAGTTGAATCCCGTGGTGCGTTATACAAATACCTTAGAAATGCTATTACTTCAATTTCTCAAACTATTTTACACCATTTTAAAGACAAGACTCTAGTTAATCTAACCACACTGTCCGATTTCAAAAAGGCTTTACAACGAAAGCAAAACATTAGATTATGTCAGCAGAGTACCCAGCCAGAAATAATCAGACACCCATTTTTCAAGCTAGCATATAATGTCACATAAACCCAAACCACAGCTAAATGCAGCACTAACCTTTGATGATCTTCATCAGATGACAACCCTAGGACATTATGTTATACAATACATGCATGTTTTGTTCAATCAAGTTCATATTTATATCAAAAACCAGCTTTTTACATTAGCATGTGACGTTCAGAACTAGCATACCCCCCGCAAACTTCCGGTGAATTTACTAAATTACTCACGATAAACGTTCACAAAAAAATAACAATTATTTTAAGAATTATAGATACAGAACTCCTCTATGCACTCGCTATGTCCGATTTTAAAATAGCTTTTCGGTGAAAGCACATTTTGCAATATTCTCAGTAGATAGCCCGGCATCACAGGGCTAGCTATTTAGACACCCACCAAGTTTAGCACTCACCAAAATCAGATTTACTATAAGAAAAATGTTATTACCTTTGCTGTCTTCGTCAGAATGCACTCCCAGGACTTCTACTTCAATAACAAATGTTGGTTTGGTTCAAAATAATCCATAGTTATGTTCAAATATACTCTGTTTTGTTCGTGCGTTCAAGACACTATCCGAATGGTAAAGAAGGGTGACGCGCACGACGCATTTCGTGACAAAAAAATTCTAAATATTCCATTACCGTACTTCGAAGCATGTCAACCGCTGTTTAAAATCTATTTTTATGCCATTTTTCTCGTAAAAAAGCGATAATATTCCGACCGGGAATCTGTGTTTAGGTTCAAAGACGATAGAAAATAAAAACATGGGGTCGACTCGTGCACGCGCCTCAGCCCATTGTCCTCTGATAGAGCACTTGCCAAAAGCGCTAATGTGTTTCAGCCTGGGGCTGGAATTACATCATTCAGCTTTTTCCCGCCTTCTGAGAGCCTATGGGAGCCGTAGGAAGTGTCACGTTACAGCAAAGATCCTCAGTCTTCAATAAACAGAGTCAAGAAGCTCAAGGAATGGTCAGACAGGCCACTTCCTGTAAGTCATCTTCTCAGGTTTTTGCCTGCCATATGAGTTCTGTTATACTCACAGACACCATTCAAACAGTTTTAGAAACTTTAGGGTGTTTTCTATCCAAAGCCAATAATTATATGCATATTCTAGTTACTGGGCAGGAGTAGTAACCAGATTAAATCGGGTACGTTTTTTATCCGGCCGTGTAAATACTGCCCCCTACCCCCAACAGGTTAAGCAGTTGAAACAGTGATGATGTTAGGCAGTTGGAACAGAGATGATGTTAGGCAGTTGGAACAGAGATGATGTTAAGCAGTTGGAACAGAGATGATGTTAGGCAGTTGGAACAGAGATAACGTTAGGCAGTTGGAACAGAGATAACGTTAGGCAGTTGGAACAGAGATAATATTAGGCAGTTGGAACAGAGATGATGTTAGGCAGTTGGAACAGTGATGATGTTAGGTAGTTGGAACAGAGATGATGTTAAGCAGTTGGAACAGTGATAATGTTAGGCAGTTGGAACAGAGATGATGTTAGGCAGTTGGATCAGAGATGATGTTAGGCAGTTGGAACAGAGATAACGTTAGGCAGTTGGAACAGAGATAACGTTAGGCAGTTGGAACAGAGATAATATTAGGCAGTTGGAACAGAGATGATGTTAGGCAGTTGGAACAGTGATGATGTTAGGTAGTTGGAACAGAGATGATGTTAGGCAGTTGGAACAGAGATGATGTTAGGTAGTTGGAACAGAGATAACGTTAGGCAGTTGGAACAGAGATAACGTTAGGCAGTTGGAACAGAGATAATATTAGGCAGTTGGAACAGTGATGATGTTAGGTAGTTGGAACAGAAATGATGTTAGGCAGTTGGAACAGTGATGATGTTAGGTAGTTGGAACAGAGATGATGTTAGGCAGTTGGAACAGAGATGATGTTAGGTAGTTGGAACAGAGATAATGTTAGGCAGTTGGAACAGAGATAACGTTAGGCAGTTGGAACAGAGATAACGTTAGGCAGTTGGAACAGAGATAATATTAGGCAGTTGGAACAGAGATGATGTTAGGCAGTTGGAACAGTGATGATGTTAGGTAGTTGGAACAGAGATGATGTTAAGCAGTTGGAACAGAGATGATGTTAGGCAGTTGGAACAGAGATGATGTTAGGCAGTTGGAACAGAGATAATATTAGGCAGTTGGAACAGAGATGATGTTAGGCAGTTGGAACAGTGATGATGTTAGGTAGTTGGAACAGAAATGATGTTAGGCAGTTGGAACAGTGATGATGTTAGGTAGTTGGAACAGAGATGATGTTAGGCAGTTGGAACAGAGATGATGTTAGGTAGTTGGAACAGAGATAATGTTAGGCAGTTGGAACAGAGATAACGTTAGGCAGTTGGAACAGAGATAACGTTAGGCAGTTGGAACAGAGATAATATTAGGCAGTTGGAACAGTGATGATGTTAGGTAGTTGGAACAGAAATGATGTTAGGCAGTTGGAACAGTGATGATGTTAGGTAGTTGGAACAGAGATGATGTTAGGCAGTTGGAACAGAGATGATGTTAGGTAGTTGGAACAGAGATAATGTTAGGCAGTTGGAACAGAGATAACGTTAGGCAGTTGGAACAGAGATAACGTTAGGCAGTTGGAACAGAGATAATATTAGGCAGTTGGAACAGAGATGATGTTAGGCAGTTGGAACAGAGATGATGTTAGGCAGTTGGAACAGAGATAATGTTAGGCAGTTGGAACAGAGATAATGTTAGGCAGTTAGAACAGAGATGATGTTAGGCAGTTGGAACAGAGATGATGTTAGGTAGTTGGAACAGAGATGATGTTAGGTAGTTGGAACAGAGATGATGTTAGGCAGTTGGAACAGAGATGATGTTAGGCAGTTGGAACAGAGATGATGTTAGGCAGTTGGAACAGTGATGATGTTAGGCAGTTGGAACAGAGATAATGTTAGGCAGTTGGAACAGAGATAATGTTAGGCAGTTAGAACAGAGATGATGTTAGGCAGTTTGAACAGAGATGATGTTAGGTAGTTGGAACAGAGATGATGTTAGGTAGTTGGAATAGAGATGATGTTAGGCAGTTGGAACAGAGATGATGTTAGGCAGTTGGAACAGAGATGATGTTAGGCAGTTGGAACAGAGATAATGTTAGGCAGTTGGAACAGAGATAATGTTAGGCAGTTAGAACAGAGATGATGTTAGGCAGTTGGAACAGAGATAATGTTAGGCAGTTGGAACAGAGATAATGTTAGGCAGTTGGAACAGAGATGATGTTAAGCAGTTGGAACAGAGATGATGTTAGGCAGTTGGAACAGAGATAACGTTAGGCAGTTGGAACAGAGATAACGTTAGGCAGTTGGAACAGAGATAATATTAGGCAGTTGGAACAGAGATGATGTTAGGCAGTTGGAACAGTGATGATGTTAGGTAGTTGGAACAGAGATGATGTTAAGCAGTTGGAACAGTGATAATGTTAGGCAGTTGGAACAGAGATGATGTTAGGCAGTTGGATCAGAGATGATGTTAGGCAGTTGGAACAGAGATAACGTTAGGCAGTTGGAACAGAGATAACGTTAGGCAGTTGGAACAGAGATAATATTAGGCAGTTGGAACAGAGATGATGTTAGGCAGTTGGAACAGTGATGATGTTAGGTAGTTGGAACAGAGATGATGTTAGGCAGTTGGAACAGAGATGATGTTAGGTAGTTGGAACAGAGATAACGTTAGGCAGTTGGAACAGAGATAACGTTAGGCAGTTGGAACAGAGATAATATTAGGCAGTTGGAACAGTGATGATGTTAGGTAGTTGGAACAGAAATGATGTTAGGCAGTTGGAACAGTGATGATGTTAGGTAGTTGGAACAGAGATGATGTTAGGCAGTTGGAACAGAGATGATGTTAGGTAGTTGGAACAGAGATAATGTTAGGCAGTTGGAACAGAGATAACGTTAGGCAGTTGGAACAGAGATAACGTTAGGCAGTTGGAACAGAGATAATATTAGGCAGTTGGAACAGAGATGATGTTAGGCAGTTGGAACAGTGATGATGTTAGGTAGTTGGAACAGAGATGATGTTAAGCAGTTGGAACAGAGATGATGTTAGGCAGTTGGAACAGAGATGATGTTAGGCAGTTGGAACAGAGATAATATTAGGCAGTTGGAACAGAGA
>NC_138291.1:92150000-92215000 GCF_965601325.2 Salmo salar | reverse complement strand
ATAAAAATAATTGGTCAATTAGTTGTTTAAAAAATTTAAAACAGAAATGAATCACTCAGCGCTAGTGTGTTTGTGTGTGTGTGTGTGTGTGTGCGTGCGTCGGTGTTCGTGTGTGTTGAAAGAAAGGGGTAGTTCTGACAGCAATGTATGGAAAAGATTACAGGGCGTGCATGCTTTTGTTCTAGGCCTGCACTAAAACACCAGATTCGTTGATGAGCATAATTTGAATTAGTGCTGTGATGGAACAAAAGCCTGCACACCCTGTAGCTGTCCAGGACCTGGGAGGGTGACCACTGTTTTGGTGCTCCCGAGTGGCGCAGCGGTCTAAGGCACTGCATCTCAGTGCTAGAGGCGTCACTACAGACACCCTGGTTCGAATCCAGGCTCTATCACAACCGGCCGTGATTGGGAGTCCTATAGGGCGGTGCGCAATTGCCCGTTGTTGGCCTACACCGGCCAAACCCGGACGTCATTGTGAATAAGAATTTGTTCTTAACTGACTTGCCTAGTTAAATAACGGTTACATCAAAAAAAAGGAGTTTAAAGAGATATATATTCTAATGATTTCGTTTCCTGTTGCAGGCTAAGGGGCGTGCAGTGAGCCGGCTTCTGGAGAGCTTTGCGGCTGATGAAGGATTCCGATTGGACGAGGAGAGCAGCTTCTCTGAGGGGGAGGAGGAAGACATGGAGCATACACCTCACACACACAGAGAACCAGGTGAGAATACACACACACACACACACACACACACACCACAGACTCACAGGGTCACATACCAGGCTAAATGTTCATATTTTCTCTCTCTCCTTCTTGCTCTCTCTCTCTGCAGCACTGCTTAACTGTGTGCTGAGCAGGGAGATGCTGGTGGATGGTCTGAAGGTGTTGATATCTAAGGAGGATGAGCTGCTGTATGCTGCCCGACTACACACTCTGGAGCTGCCTGACATGTAAGGCACTGACACCTACTGATACCTACTCATATGGCCTGCTTAATCACAGATAGGCATGTTGATACAAAGGATTGGCTGAATGGCTTGTAATACATTTAATACAATCTCCCACTCCTAGATTCCGTGTAGTGATCGAGGGGGAGAGAGGGAACAGGCCTAGGATCTACTCTCTAGAACAGATATTACAAGAAGCGGTGTTGGACGTGCGGCCACAGACAGAGGCCATCCTGACTGCTGGGACACGTGTGTGTGCCTACTGGAGCGAACGCTCCCGCTGTCTCTACCCTGGAAACGTCCACAGAGGAGTTCCGGGCGAGGAGGAAAAGGGCAGTGTGATGGTGGAGTTTGATGATGGAGACAGAGGAAGGATCTCCCTGCCCAACATACGCCTGCTGCCCCGTGGGTACCAGATACACTGTGAGTATACTGCACACACACACACACACACACACACACACACACACACACACACACACACACACACACACACACACACACACACACACACACACACACACACACACACACACACACACACACACACTGAGTATACATTCCTGGAGGGTAAAGACATGGTCTGTCAACATTAGATCCAGCCTCTGAGAGACTCATTCTCTGTGTCTGTTTTGTCCTACCTCACTCACTCACTCACTCACTCACTCACTCACTCACTCACTCACTCACTCACTCACTCACTCACTCACTCACTCACTCACTCACTCACTCACTCACTCACTCACTCACTCACTCACTCACTCACTCACTCACTCACTCACTCACTCACTCACTCAGGTGCGGAGCCGTCTCCAGCCCTGCTCTCTACTGGACGTTGTGGTCGCAGAAGCTCCACCCAGGACAGTAGAGACAAGCCCACAGAGAGACCAAACAATGAAGAGGCAGAAGGAAGGAGCCAGGAGAGGAGACCAGGTAATGGCTCAGAGCATCATTTCACCGTATTAGATGGTGTCTCCCTTTTGTTTGAGATTGAGACCAACAGCACCAGAGCAGCACCAGTGAGATAAGCATACTGTAGATACCACCACCAGGGGGGTTGGAACCGGTTCAGGAAACAGAACCGAAACCAGAAAATAACCACATTTTTGAAGGACAGAAATGGAACCTGGAACAAAGGTGATCCATACTGTTCTGTAACTGAACCGTTATTTTAAAAGCATGGGAACCGGTTCCAGCCATATTTTCTAGTCCCTCACTCTGTCACTCAGAAACTTATTCCAGTGTTTGACTGCCTGCCAGCTGAAAATCTTTGCCCCTCTGAAGCATATGCTACTGTAGCTCCTCCCAGTGGTGTAAAGAACTTTATTAAAAATACTTGAAAGTACTACTTAAATTGTTTTTTGGTTATCTGTACTTTACTATTCATATTTTTTGACAACTACTTTTTTTTAACTACATTCCTAAAGAAAATCATGTACTTTTTACTTCATACATTTTCCCTGACATGCTTAGCAGGACTGGAAAATTGTTAAATTCCCACATTCATCAAGAGAACATCCCTGGTCATCCCTACTGCCTTTGATCTGGCAGACTCACTAAACACACATGCTTCATTTGTAAATGATGTCTGCGTGTTGGAGTGTGCCCCTAGCTATCCGTAAATTTTTTTTAAAACATGACAATTTTGCTGTCTGGTTTGCTTATTAATATGATTAATTTTAAAATATTTTTGCAATTACATTTACTTTTGATACTTAAGTATATTTAAAACCAAATACTTTTAGACTTTTACTCAAGTAGTATTTTACTGGATGACTTTCACTTTTACTTGAGTCATTTTCTACTAAAGTATGAAAATGAGGTACTTTTTCCACCACTGGCCCCTCCCCCTCTAAAGCAGAGGCTACTGTACTGACATCACAATCGTGATTCAGAAGGTAGGAGGGAGATTTTTTATTAGCTAGAAAAGAATGGATGCTAGTTAAGGATACTATAGACCATTTCTTAACTACAAAAAGGTAAGACATGTTTTTAATTCTGGTGATGCTCTGCACACACATGCTTTTTAGCTAACTAGCTCACAGGACATTCAAAGTTTCCTTCATAGAAGCCGCTCCTCCAAGGTATAATTCTGTGGACCTAATTCAGATAATGCATGTCATAACAAGATGCCCAGCGCTTCAAGCCTCCTCCTCCACCCTCACTCACTCTCTCTCAGTCCATCTTGCGCCATAGGCTACACTTGTCTGTCCATCAGGTATGTGAACAATTAGCTTGCCTGCTCTATCCGCAGTGATTGGTGAAGTAATTTAATAACCTAAATGTAAAAAACGGTTGATTTCACAGGTTAAGAAAGGAACAGAAAGGAACAATATAAACTGGTACTTTCTTTTGGTTCAAACCAGTTCAGAACTTTTCATTTTGCTTGTGGGAAAGTGGAATGGAACTAAAAAAATAAAGGCAAACTGCTTCAGAGGCCCACCTGGCCAATTTACTAGTCAGACCATCTTTAATCATACACTATATATGCAAAAGTATGTGGACAACCCTTCAAATTAGTGTATTTGGCTATTTCAGCCACACCCATTGCTGACAGGTGTATAAAATCGAGCACACAGCCATGCAATCTCAATGGACAAACATTGGCAGTAGAATGGCCTTACTGAAGAGCTCAGTGACTTTGAACATGGCTCCGTCATAGGATGCCACCTTTCCAGCAAGTCAGTTCATCAAATTTCTGCCCTGCTAGAGCTACCCCAGTCAACTGTAAGTGATGTTATTGTGAAGTGGAAACGTCTAGGAGCAACAATGGCTCAGCTGTGAAGTGGTAGGCCACACAAGCTCACAGAATGGGACCGCCGAGTGCTGAAGCGCGTAGAGCGTATTAATCGTCTATCCTCGGTTGCAACACTCACTACCAAGTTCCAAACTGCCTCTGGAAGCAACATCAGCACAATAACTGTTTGCCGGGAGATACATTTTGGGAGCAGCCACACACAAGCCTAAAATTACAATGTGCAATGCCAAGCGTCGGCTGGAGCGTTGAAAGCTCACCACCATTGGACTCTGGAGCAGTGGAAATATGTTCTCTGAAGTGATTAATCACGCTTCACCATCTGGCAGTCTGATGGACAAATCTGGGTTTGGCGGATGCCAGGAGAACGCTACCATAGTGCCAACTGTAAAGTTTGGTGGAGGAGGAATAATGGTCTGGTGCTGTTTTTCATCGTTCGGGCTAGGCCCCTTAGTTTCAGTGAAGGGAAATCTTAACGCTACATCATACAATGACATTCTAGATGATTCTGTGCTGCCAACTTTGTGGCAACAGTTTGGGGAAGGCCCTTTCCTGGTTCAGCATGACAACGCCCCGTGCACAAAGCGAGGTCCATATAGAAATGATTTGTTGAGATCGGGGTGGAAGAACTTGACTGGCCTGCACAGAGCCCTGACCTCAACTCCATCGAACACCTTTGGGATTAATTGGAACACCGACTGTGAGCCAGGCCTAATCGCCCAACATCAGTGCCCAACCTCACTAATGCTCTTGTGGCTGAATGGAAGCAAGTCCCCGCAGCAATGTTCCAACATCTAGTGTATATAACACACATATAGAATATGATTTTATCACACAACTTCTTCCCTCTCTATGGAATCCCCGTCCACCTGCCTAACGTCATCACTGTTCCAACTGTCACTGATCTGAATGCCCTCCAGTCAAACAGCACCCTACAACTCAACACAGACTAAATGTGACAAGGTGTCTCCAGTTCTACAGTAAGGGCTGTAATTTATAGTTACAAATAATTTGTTCTCTTTGACCAGGTTTAGAGGAAGGTTAGGTACATACATCTTGTTTATAAATCTCTCTTCTTTCTTTCCCTTTATTTCTTTCTGTCTCTCTATCTCCCTTTTTCTCTCTCTTTATTCTGTTTCTTCTTCCAGTTGGACGACCAAAAAAGGTCAAGCCAGAGGCCAATAGTTCAGCCACGACATCGTCAGAGAGAGTAACCGGGGGCAACACTTCCTCGATAAGCTGGCCAGCGAAGAGACTTCCAGCGGACTTCTTCCTGTTTAACGGGACGTCCCGTAAAACCCACCGAGTGGGTCACCAGCGAGACTTGGGGGTGTTCCACCGCCCGGCCACAGACCCCCTCACCCCTCCCACACCCCTCAAGGGCATCTTTAGTTCCCCCTTTGAGGTTGACTCTTTCAGTAGCATCGCCAACGGTTACGCTGGAGCCTTCAGAAGCGGAACCCACCGGCCTGTTACCACAGTAACGCTAAGTGACTCTGTCGCCATGACAACGGCACCCTCCAACAGGAAGTCAAGTGACAGGTACAGAAAACAGTTCCTGGTGAAGCTGGACCATGAGGGCGTGACCTCGCCCAAAACAAAGAATGGGAAAGCTCTGCTGCGTTTGGGGTGCGGCAGGGGGCACAAGGGTCCATCTGCAGGGGCGGAGGGGGCACCTCTCAGGTACATCCACCCTGCCCTGGTGGTGAAGGAGGGGGCACCTCTCAGGTACATCCACCCTGCCCTGGTGGTGAAAGACAGAAATAAAGGAGAAAGAAGAGGAGAGAGTGGAATGTCCAAGTCTGAGCTGCTCCTGAAGGGGGCTCCAGCCCTCGGAAAGAGGCTCCCCTCGTCGGGTATGGGGGGAGAGTTTGGTACTCTGGACTGCCCCAGTGACTGCCCTAGCTCTTACTCTGAGCTGGATGAAGATGATGATGATGGAGATGAAGACGTAGCACGGAGGAGAGCAGCAGCGGCGGGCGCAGGACGTTTCCTCTCCCGTCTCTCTGTTTGCTCCTCGTCCTCTTCCTCTTCCTCCTCTTCTGGCTCCCTCTCTTCTTCCTCCCTCTGTTCTTCCGACTCCTCTTACTCCTCTGATGAAGAAGAATCTTCATCCCTCCTTCTCCGCCGAGCGCTGCTCCAACAGCAGAAACACAAACACAAACAGAGCTTGACGTCTAACACCTTAACCCCTGACCCCACCACAAAGCCCAACCCAAGCCCCGCCTCGGCAACACCACACTCCTACGTTGCAAAGGCAGCCATGTCCGTCACCGGGGAGTCAAAGGTGAGAGGAAGTGATAGAGGAGAGGACAGGAAGGAGTACACATCAAAGGGGAGGACCAATAGTAGCAGCAGCGCATCCAAAAGCCAAACCAAGAGGAGAGGTGGACCCGCCTCCAACACACACACTCTGTCTCTCAACACACACACTCCGACCCCCAACACACACAACCCGGCCTCCCAGCCCAAACCTCCCAAGGACCACCCAGTAGAAAAGAGACAGAGGATGTTGTCACCGATCCCCCATCCTAATATGTCCACCCTCCTGCCGGGTCGCCAGCTGTGGAAGTGGTCTGGAAATCCCACACAGGTCAGAGGACACATGTGGGAGCCTTAATGGTGAACACAATCTGAAGCAGACTTATTGACTTACTGACTGAGGTCTTACTGAATTGACTTATTGAGTAAAGTCTTACCTGAACTCCCTCCTAACTCCCCCCCCCCCCTCTCCCCCTACAGAGGCGTGGTCTGAAGGGTAAGGCCCGTAAGTTGTTCTACAAGGCGATTGTGCGTGGTGGTGAGACGGTGCATGTGGGGGATTGTGCTGTGTTCCTGTCCCCCGGTCGGCCCCAGCTGCCCTACGTGGGGCGGGTGGAGAGCCTCTGGGAGTCCTGGTCCTCCAGCATGGTGGTCAGGGTCAAGTGGTTCTACCATCCCGAGGAGACGAGCCTGGGGAAGAGGCACCATGACGGAAAGGTATGATGGATTATCATTCAAGAACATGATCAACTTTTTGATCAAATGTATCAACTTTTTGATCAAATTTATCAAGGATTGATCAAGAATTGATCTACTTATATCTATTTGGGGATTAATGAATAGGCTGTTCATTTATCTTTCAGTCTTCTATTTACCTCTATGTTTAACATCTGTCTCCTTCTTCCCTCCGCTACCCAGCATGCTTTGTACCAGTCGAGCCATGAGGATGAGAACGATGTCCAGACCATCTCCCACTGCTGCCAGGTGCTCAGTCGCACCGATTACGAGCACCTGATTCGCCGACGAAAGCCAGGGGGTGGGGCCCAGGATCTGTTTTACCTGGCAGGGACCTACGAGCCAACCACAGGCCAGCTGGTTAGCGCCGAGGGCGTGGCCATCGTCCCCTAGCAACAACTATGGAGTGTAAACAAAACAAAGCCTTAAAGATGGCCGCCTCATCTCTCCTGGATGAATCCAGGTACTGGCGTCGGTGTCAGTGAAGCATGGTTCTGTCCAAATCTAGAAGAGTTTGGAAACGAGGACCTACCTTGGTTCTAGTTCCTGCTGGTTCTGGATCTTGGTTCTGGGTCCTATCTGGGTGTGGACGATCCCAAACCCAAAAGGGGATAACAGCACTTCGGACCGCAGCACTGAAGTCATCTGATCTAATGTGATCTGAAGAGGGACTACAGTACTCTACTGACCTTCTGAAACAGACAGTGTCCTCACTACGTCTTGTCTCCAAGAGTTGTTTTACTGTCTGTCATAGAGTCAAAAACTGTCATAGACTGACTCTCTGGCAGTTTGTCAGACTGTCATAGACTGACTCTCTGGCAGTTTGTCAGACTGTCATAGACTGACACTCAGGCAGTTTGTCAGACTGTCATAGACTGACACTCAGGCAGTTTGTCAGAGAGACTCCTGTGACTCTTACTAGGTTGTTGCTGTAAGTGAGAATGTGATGGGTTCACTTCTCAGTCTAGAGACCTGGTTATATAAGAGTTATATAGAAGACATAAAATAGAGACTGGGAAAGAGAGTGAGAGAGAGGGAGAGCGAGAGAGAGACTACACTGGTGGCTACACTGCTCTGATGATAAATGAATGGCGGCAGGATTGAGAAATCCCAAAAGGACCAAAAACACTGTAGTTCTGAAGTGTGTGTGAGAGAGAGTATGTGCTGAGTGGTTGTAATGGATGCATTTGGTACTTGAACAGCTGAGAGTAAATAGTGCTTTAGTGAGTTTGCGTGTGTGTTTGCGTGTGTGTGTTTGCGTGTGTGTTTGTGTGTGTGTGCGTGCGTGCGTTGGTCTCTAGTCTAGACCTCACCATGGAAACACCTAGATGTCTTTAACACTCAAAAAGTAAACCTACTAAACCTAAATCTATGAATATTCATATATCAATGGATTTACTAAGCGCTTCTTCTCTAGACAAAACAAGACAAAAAGGATGATTATTTCTACAGTCAAGCCATACACTTCAATACCTCTCATATCCTCCTATTCAGGTACAGCTGAATGATTTGTCTATTTCTGTGTGTTGTACAGCATTATGTATAAAGACTTTAATATTCAACTGGACATAGTATACATATATAATATACATGAAGAGAGAACTATATTCCTCTTTGTTGCTCTTTATGTTGTTATTTTTTCAATGACTGTTGAATAGTTCTTTTGGCTTAGGGGGAGGAGCTTTTAGACTTCTTCTCTTCCTGCACTGAGTACGTTGTGGAGATGGGATGGGGTCCATGAGGGGTAAAGCTGTAAATATGCGACAGGGGATGGGTTCAAGTCCCATTTTGGGGGTTAGGGTGGATTTAGTGACGGGGGATGTTTTTATAAAAAAAGTGGAAAAGGATTTTTTTGTTCACATCATCATTGGTCTGGTTTTGTATATTGTTCTTCTAGGTTTTATTGTCTATTATAATGTTGCTTATTCTCCTGTGGGGGTTTCAAATCTAGATTTCTTTGTTTTTAGAAATACTGGAAAGAGTTTTTTTCTATTCGCTGATCCTTAAAGATCCAGACTAGAGAGTTCTAGATGTTCTATATCTATATATTCCTAGAGGAAATCTATGTAGGTATTTATCTGGCCTAAAAGAAATACTAAACCAAAGCGCATCTATGTTTCGTTTCATCACATTAGAATGCAATATGAAGAAATATAAAAATATTCAATAAAATCTGAATTCGGGGATCCCTGCAATCATATTCAAGTAGTACACCTGGGTTCCCCCTCCTACCTGTTGGCATAGGACATGGTTTAACATTCACCACCATGTTGCCATGGGAACACAGCAACTTTATCTTCCTGCACGTAGCTTGGCTGTTGCACTTGAAGGCTCCATGACAACCATATGACATTGCATGACTGTGAAGGACAATCAGAGCCAATCAAAAGAGGGGAATGTCAAAAAAAAAGAAAAAGATTAAGGATCCAATCAAAATTGTGCTTAATCTTGTCACTTTTCTTCCTGCTTTGCCAAAAATGTGTCCTTCTGTTTTATTTTTATTACACCTTCACCCTTTCCTGACAGTTATACATGCCTGGGATGACTGTGTTTTCAGTGTTGGGGTTTTCACAAGGAGAACATGAATGCCTTTTCATATGAGACATACATCAACTGACTTTTATAAACAACATTGTTGCTGTAACACTACGACGCAAAAGCTTAAAATAAATTTAATGTGAACATCCATGTTATGTTACTTTTTGTAGGTCTTTAAACAATATTTTAAAAGCTGTATTTTCTTGAAGAAACACTGGATTCAGTTTTAAACATCACATTGGGTGAAGTGACATCATCTTTGCGCAACCTGTTTTGAGACCCACTGGAAACGACTTACTTTGTGGGGTTGATATATAGTTTGTGACAGTTGTCTCAGTCATCGTTGGAAATATGACTAAAATATTTCCCCTGTGTAAAAAACAAAGTTATTTATCTTAATTTTATTGCCTTTCTGTTGCATTTCATTAATTAAAAAATGCTTAAAATGATCAAATCTAAGTTTTTCTTGTCTTTCTTTAGTGGATTAGAGGTAGGTCTAGCTGGATTAGAAGTAGGCCTACCTGGATTAGAAGTAGGCCTACCTGGATTAGAAGTAGGTCTACCTGGATTAGAAGTAGGTCTACCTGGATTAGAAGTAGGTCTACCTGGATTAGAAGTAGGTCTACCTGTATTAGAAGTAGGCCTACCTGTATTAGAAGTAGTCCTACCTGTATTAGAAGTAGGCCTACCTGGATTAGAAGTAGGCCTACCTGGGTTTAGTTTAAAAGGTAGAAATAATTCCCAATCCAGTGTCAGGTGCAGAAATAAGGAAACAGGGAGAGAAACAAATGGTGGAAAAGCGAACTGAAACTTTCTACCATGGTTGAATGAAACAGAGAGATAGAGATATGTTTTGTGTGTGTGTGTGAGACGCCTATACCATCTCCTGTCTAGTATAGAGTTTCTGGGACAAAGTGTATAGATTTGAGAATTGTATTTGATACTCCCTGTGATACATTCATACCTTTTATTACATTATTAAAGCAATGTGGATTACTGCCCTAACCTGCCTAAAGCCTCATATTACTGTAGTCGGCTCATGGCAACATACACAGCCGAGTAAAGAATCTCAGCACTGATCTAGGGTCAGCTTTGTTTCCCTCTGTAATGTTTTAGGTTGGAATTTTGGTATTGTAAGCTGATTCTAGATCTGTGCATAAAGGTGACTTTTACTGCATACAAAGAGCTCAAATTAAAAATGGCTGCTGTGCTGGCTCCCCTATGGTATGTTTTTGACTGGTCAAAATTGGAAAAGCTGAATAATCCCTTTCCTGAGTGACTGTCCTAATGATCCGTGTCAGTAGACATAGTTCCCTGTGTGTATGGCACATTGTCCTGTGGTGTGTTTGTTTGTGTCTTCTGTTGTCAGAGCTGGATGCTGGGATGTTTACTTCATTATGGCAGAGACACAGAGATATGAAGCTGTGTGCCTGCCAGTCTGAACTTTCACACACACACACACACACACACACACACACACACACACACACACACACACACACACACACACACACACACACACACACACACACACACTGCTTACTTTTCATATCTCCTACTGCACCCCCCTCCCCCTCTCAAACCATGCAACGCCTTGAAAACACACACGAACTGTCTTTGACTGTCCATCTTTCCCCGTTTGCATTGGGCTTATCTTGTTGACAATGTTAAACTACTTTACCCAGCATGCTGAGGAAGAAAGCGAGTCCAGGGGCGGAGCTAGAGATGACCTTAGGTTTAATGGGAGAAGGGCTTTCAGATACAACAAGAGAAAGCACAGTACTCAAAACCTGTACTGCAAGGACATCCATCATCGACTGGTCAACTGCTGGCAGACAACCTGCCACTGTGTGTGTGTGTGTGTGTGTGTGTGTGTGTGTGTGTGTGTGTGTGTGTGTGTGTGTGTGTGTGTGTGTGTGTGTGTGTGTGTGTGTGTGTGTGTGTGTGTGTGTGTGTGTGTGTGTGTGTGTGCATCAATGCGTTCTGTTTGCGTGTGTGTGGTGGAGGTATTTTGGGGTCATGGGTTGGGAGAGAGTGGAAGGTGATCACCACTGTTCCCGACTCACGTCATCCATCGTCCACTTGATATCCTGTGTGACGGCTGTTTATGGTGTATGTGGTTGTGTGTTCACGTGCGTCTGTGCGTGTAGCTGGCAGTAGTTACATAACATAACAGGTGGAGCTGGGAGTTGGGACCTTACTGGTCCCTCCACACCAACAGTGAGGTGAAGAAGGCACAACAGTGCCTCTTTAATCTCAGAAGGCCCCTAAGACCCTCACAAACGTCTACAGATGCACCATTGAGAGCATCCTGTCGGGCTGTATTACTGCCTGGTACGGTACCTGCACTGCCCGTAACTGTACACACCTTTTCTATTAATGGAGGGCCCTAATTCAGATTTAGGAACTGTACGCCTTTCCTATGCACACCTTTCCTATGCACATCTTTCCTATGCACATCTTTCCTATGCACACCTTTCCTATGCACACCTTTCCTATGCACGCCTTTCCTATGCACACCTTTCCTATGCACATCTTTCCTATGCACACCTTTCCTATGCACACCTTTCCTATGCACATCTTTCCTATGCACATCTTTCCTATGCACACCTTTCCTATGCACATCTTTCCTATGCACATCTTTCCTATGCACACCTTTCCTATGCACTTCTCAGTAGTTGGTATTCAGACTTAGGTTATGGAGGTGTGTAACGGGCTTTGCAGTCGTGGAAAGAAAGCCATGTAAATACGCGTATATTCATCTCCTTTTCAACACCAATTGGTAGATTTAAATATTCTCTGATGTAGATTATTTAGGTTTTGGAAATTATTTATCAATAATAAAATAAATGGTTTGGAGAGCCTTTATGCATCAAATATATTGGTGAATCAAAATACAGTGGTTTGATTGATCCTGAAAGTTGCCATATTCAATTGTTCAATCCATAAAATATTGGAAGGTGAGAAAAGGGTGTACAATAGGGGTTGAACAGTAGTCCTATAAATCTAATCTAATAATCCTCACTAATCATAGCATTGTAATGACATCAATCCAGTCATCATGAACTGGGCGCCAGGCTCCAGGTTTAACCTGCTAAGTATGGTCTGCATTCCATAATGATTCAAATAGGCTACATGTCCCAAATTATTACACGACTTGTAATACATGAGCCTAATATAATCCACTACTTCTAGCGACCCTCAGGAACAACCACAGCAACGTGAAGGAGGAAAGAAAGGTAAACTAACAATGTAATGGAATGAAACTAAGCACAACAAAGTGACAGAACGTTAGGTATAACTGACGGTGGGCATAACTGACGGTAAGTATAATTGAAAGTGAGTATAATTGACAGTTGGAATAACTCACAGTGTGTATAACTCACAGTGTGTATAACTCACAGTGTATATAACTCACAGTGTATATAACTCACAGTGAGTTTGTGTGTATAACTCACAGTGTGTATAACTGATGGAGGTATAACTCACAGTGTGTATAATGGTCATAAGCTTCGTCTCCTGATGAGGAGAAATCATCGGACCAATACGCAGCGTGGTAAGTGTCCATACTTATACTATTATTTTTAAACGTGAACACTAAACAAAACAAGAAAACGAATGACAGTCCTGTAAGGCTACACAGCTATACAAAGAAACAACTACCCACAAAACCCATGGAAAAACACCCCTACTAAATAGGACCTTCAATTAGAGGCAACGAGGAACAGCTGCCTCCAATTGAAGGTCAACCCAATAAACTAAACATAGAAATAGAAGAACTAGAACAAACATAGAAATATATTAACATAGAACATAACCCAAAAAAAACCGAAACACACAAAACAAACACACCCCTGCCACGTCCTGACCAACTACAATAATAAAATGACCCCTTTACTGGTCAGGACGTGACAGTACCCCCCCCCCCCCCAAAGGTGCAGACCCCGAATGCACTACCAAAACAATAAACCCAAACTAAACAGATGTGTCTCTGGTTCTGACCCTAGTCCCCAAACTAACCTGTCCGCTGAAGGCTCTGGGCTGAGGGGCGACTCTGGCTGCGCCGGACTGGCGGGCGACTCTGGCTGCGCCGGACTGGCGGGCGACGCTGGCTGCTCCGGACTGGCGGGCGACGCTGGCAGTGCCGGACTGGCGGGCGACGCTGGAGGCGAAGTGCTCACTGCAGGCACTGGCAGTACCGGGTTATGGAGGCGCACTGGAGGGTGAGTGTGAGGAACAGGAACAGGACGTACTAATGGCAGAGTGCTCACAGCAGGCACTGGCTATACCGGGTTATGGAGGCGCACTGGAGGGTGAATGCGGGGAGCAGGAACAGGACGTACTGGACTGGGCTGGCGCACTAGAGGCCTGATGCGTGGGGCTGGCTTTGGAGGTGCCAGACTAGTGACACGCACCTCAGGGCTAGTGCGAGGAGCAGGAACAGGACGTACTGGACTGGGCAGGCGCACTAGAGGCCTGATGCGTGGGGCTGGCTTTGGAGGCGTCAGACTGGTGACACGCACCTCAAGGTTAGTGCAAGGAGCAGGAACAGGATGTACTGGACTGGGCAGGCGCCTAGAGGCCTGATGCGTGGGACTGGCTTTGGAGGCGCCAGACTAGTGACACGCACCACAGGGCTAGTGCGAGGAGCAGGAACAGGACGTACTGGACTGGGCAGGCGCCCTAAAGGCCTGGTGCGTGGGGCTGGCTTTGGAGGCGCCAGACTAGGGATACGCACCACAGGGCTAGTGCGAGGAGCAGGAACAGGACGTACTGGACTGGGCAGGCGCACTAAAGGCCTGATGCGTGGGGCTGGCTTTGGAGGCGCCAGACTGGTGACACGCACCTCAGGGATAGTGCAAGGAGCAGGAACAGGGTAAACTGGACCCTGGAGAAGCACTGGAGGTCTGGAGAATACAGCCTGCACAACCCTTCCTGGCTGAGTGCTCAACATTGCCTGGCCATACTGAGGAGCTTTAACCAATCCCACCGGCCTTTGAATGCTTCTGGGCAATATAGTGCGCATTTCCGCATAGCTCGGTGCTTTCTTGATCCGTCGCTCCCTGTAATAAGCACGGGGAGTTGGCTCAGGTCTGCATCCTGACTCTGCCCAACTCCCCGTGTGCCCCCCCAAACATTTTTTGGGGGATGCCTCCTGGTCTCCTCTAGCTCCCTTAGTTTGTCCTCCCAGAATCATCGTTCATCACTCCAAGTCCATCCCTCTTCCTGGTGCTCCAATCCCTGCTGCTTGGTCCTGGTTTGGTGGGTAGTTCTGTCATAAGCTTTGTCTCCTGATGAGGAGAAATCATCGGACCAATACGCAGCGTGGTAAGTGTCCATACTTATACTTTTATTTTTAAACGTGAACACTAAACAAAACAAGAAAACGAACGACAGTCCTGTAAGGCTACACAGCTATACAAAGAAACAACTACCCACAAAACCCATGGAAAAACACCCCTACTAAATAGGACCTTCAATTAGAGGCAACGAGGAACAGCTGCCTCCAATTGAAGGTCAACCCAATAAACTAAACATAGAAATAGAAGAACTAGAACAAACATAGAAATATATTAACATACATTTTACATTTACATTTTAGTCATTTAGCAGACCCTCTTATCCAGAGCGACTTACAAATTGGTGCATTCACCTATAATATCCAGTGGAACAACCACTTTACAATAGTGCATCTAAATATTTTAAGGGGGGGGTTAGAAGGATTACTTTATCCTATCCCAGGTATTCCTTGAAGAGGTGGGGTTTCAGGTGTCTCCGGAAGGTGGTGATTGACTCCGCTGTCCTGGCGTCGTGAGGGAGCTTGTTCCACCATTGGGGTGCCAGAGCAGCGAACAGTTTTGACTGGGCTGAGCGGGAACTGTGCTTCCTCAGAGGTAGGGAGGCGAGCAGGCCAGAGGTGGATGAACGGAGTGCCCTTGTTTGGGTGTAGGGCCTGATCAGAGCCTGAAGGTACGGAGGTGCCGTTCCCCTCACAGCTCCGTAGGCAAGCACCATGGTCTTGTAGCGGATGCGAGCTTCGACTGGAAGCCAGTGGAGAGAGCGGAGGAGCGGGGTGACGTGAGAGAACTTGGGAAGGTTGAACACCAGACGGGCTGCGGCGTTCTGGATGAGTTGTAGAGGTTTAATGGCACAGGCAGGGAGCCCAGCCAACAGCGAGTTGCAATAATCCAGACGGGAGATGACAAGTGCCTGGATTAGGACCTGCGCCGCTTCCTGTGTGAGGCAGGGTCGTACTCTGCGAATGTTGTAGAGCATGAACCTACAGGATCGGGTCACCGCCTTGATGTTGGTGGAGAACGACAGGGTGTTGTCCAGGGTCACGCCAAGGCTCTTAGCACTCTGGGAGGAGGACACAAGGGAGTTGTCAACCGTGATGGCGAGATCATGGAACGGGCAGTCCTTCCCCGGGAGGAAGAGCAGCTCCGTCTTGCCGAGGTTCAGCTTGAGGTGGTGATCCGTCATCCACACTGATATGTCTGCCAGACATGCAGAGATGCGATTCGCCACCTGGTTGTCAGAAGGGGGAAAGGGGAAGATTAATTGTGTGTCATCTGCATAACAATGATATGAGAGACCATGTGAGGATATGACAGAGCCAAGTGACTTGGTGTATAGCGAGAATAGGAGTGGGCCAAGAACAGAGCCCTGGGGGACACCAGTGGTGAGAGCACGTGGTGCGGAGACAGATTCTCGCCACGCCACCTGGTAGGAGCGACCTGTCAGGTAGGACGCAATCCAAGCGTGCGCGGTGCCGGAGATGCCCAGCTCGGAGAGGGTGGAGAGGAGGATCTGATGGTTCACGGTATCAAAGGCAGCAGATAGGTCTAGAAGGATGAGAGCAGAGGAGAGAGAGTTAGCTTTAGCAGTGCGGAGAGCCTCCGTGACACAGAGAAGAGCAGTCTCAGTTGAATGCCCAGTCTTGAAACCTGACTGATTAGGATCAAGAAGGTCATT
Source organism: Salmo salar (assembly GCF_965601325.2). Lineage (NCBI taxonomy): Eukaryota > Metazoa > Chordata > Actinopteri > Salmoniformes > Salmonidae > Salmo > Salmo salar. The sequence continues at coordinate 92,198,790 of NC_138291.1, read as the reverse complement.
CTGAGAGAGATAGCAAGAGAGCTGGCCAAGGACGGCGCGTTCAAGAGTTTTGGAGAGAAAGGAAAGAAGGGATACTGGTCTGTAGTTGTTGACATCGGAGGGATCGAGTGTAGGTTTTTTCAGAAGGGGTGCAACTCTCGCTCTCTTGAAGACGGAAGGGACGTAGCCAGCGGTCAAGGATGCGTTGATGAGCGAGGTGAGGTAGGGGAGAAGGTCTCCGGAAATGGTCTGGAGAAGAGAGGAGGGGATAGGGTCAAGTGGGCAGGTTGTTGGGCGGCCGGCCGTCACAAGACGCGAGATTTCATCTGGAGAGAGAGGGGAGAAAGAGGTCAAAGCACAGGGTAGGGCAGTGTGAGCAGGACCAGCAGTGTCGTTTGACTTAGCAAACGAGGATCGGATGTCGTCAACCTTCTTTTCAAAATGGTTGACGAAGTCATCCGCAGAGAGGGAGGAGGGGGGGGGGGAGGGGGAGGAGGATTCAGGAGGGAGGAGAAGGTAGCAAAGAGCTTCCTAGGGTTAGAGGCAGATGCTTGGAGTTTAGAGTGGTAGAAAGTGGCTTTAGCAGCAGAGACAGAAGAGGAAAATGTAGAGAGGAGGGAGTGAAAGGATGCCAGGTCCGCAGGGAGGCGAGTTTTCCTCCATTTCCGCTCGGCTGCCCGGAGCCCTGTTCTGTGAGCTCGCAGTGAGTCGTCGAGCCACGGAGCAGGAGGGGAGGACCGAGCCGGCCTGGAGGATAGGGGACAGAGGAAATCAAAGGATGCAGAGAGGGAGGAGAGGAGGGTTGAGGAGGCAGAATCAGGAGATAGGTTGGAGAAGGTTTGAGCAGAGGGAAGAGATGATAGGATGGAAGAGGAGAGAGTAGCGGGAGAGAGAGAGCGAAGGTTGGGACGGCGCAATACCATCCGAGTAGGGGGAGAGTGAGAAGTGTTGGATGAGAGCGAGAGGGAAAAGGATACAAGGTAGTGGTCAGAGACTTGGAGGGGAGTTGCAATGAGATTAGTGGAAGAACAGCATCTAGTAAAGATGAGGTCAAGCGTATTGCCTGCCTTGTGAGTAGGGGGGGAAGGTGAGAGGGTGAGGTCGAAAGAGGAGAGGAGTGGAAAGAAGGAGGCAGAGAGGAATGAGTCGAAGGTAGACGTGGGGAGGTTAAAGTCACCCAGAACTGTGAGAGGTGAGCCATCCTCAGGAAAGGAACTTATCAAGGCGTCAAGCTCATTGATGAACTCTCCAAGGGAACCTGGAGGGCGATAAATGAAAAGGATGTTAAGCTTGAAAGGGCTGGTAACTGTGACAGCATGGAATTCAAATGAGGAGATAGACAGATGGGTCAGGGGAGAAAGAGAGAATGTCCACTTGGGAGAGATGAGGATTCCAGTGCCACCACCCCGCTGGCTCGATGCTCTAGGGGTATGCGAGAACACGTAGTCAGACGAGGAGAGAGCAGTAGGAGTAGCAGTGTTATCTGTGGTGATCCATGTTTCCGTCAGCGCCAGGAAGTCTAGGGACTGGAGGGTAGCATAGGCTGAGATGAACTCAGCCTTGTTGGCCGCAGACCGGCAGTTCCAGAGGCTGCCGGAGACCTGGAACTCCACGTGGGTCGTGCGCGCTGGGACCAGCAGGTTAGAGTGGCAGCGGCCACGCGGTGTGGAGCGTTTGAATGGCCTGTGCAGAGGAGAGAGAACAGGGATAGGCAGACACATAGTAGACAAGCTACAGAAGAGGCTACGCTAATGCAAATGAGATTGGAGTGACAAGTGGACTACACGTCTCGAATGTTCAGGAAGTTAAGCTTACGTTGCAAAAATGTTATTGACTAAAATGATACAGTACTGCTGGCTGGTGGAGTAGGCTAGCTAGCAGTGGCTGCATTGTTGACTTTGAACGTGTAGCTGGCTAGGTAACCTCGGTAGTTTCAGTACTACACCTTGTCATGATACAAAGCAACTTTGTAGCTAGCTAGCTAACATAACACTAATCAAGACGTTCCTTGTAGTGTATTAAGTTTCAACAATGCTGCTCGTCGGTAATAGTTGGCTAGTTGGCTAGGTTAGGAAAAAATGGCGTCGCGGGGGACGGAAATAGCTGGCTAGCTAACCTCGATGGCTGGCTAGCTAACAATTATCAATTAACAATTATCAAGCTATGACAAAGACAACTAGGTAGCTAGCTAGGTAACACTGCACTAGTCAAATCGTTCCGTTGTAAAGTATTAGTAACTACAGCGCTGCTAGTCGGTAACGGTTGGCTAGCTGGCAGTGGGTTAATGATGACTAGGTGTGTTGAGTAAGTCTGGCGCCGCGTCGCGGCTGGCTAGCACACCTCGATAATACTCAAACTCAAACTACACAATTATCTTAGATACAGAGACAGCAAAGACAACTATGTAGCTGGCTAACTAACACTAACGCCACACTAATCAAGTCGTTGCGTTGTAATGTAATAGTTTCTGCGGTGCTGCTAGTCGGTAGAAGTTGGCTAGCTAACAGTGATGACTAGCTAGCTAGCAGCTAGCAGTGTTGACTACGTTAGGAGTACGAAGATAGCTAGCCTCGATAATTACTCAGTTACTTTAAACTACACAATTATCTTTGATACAAAGACGGCTATGTAGCTAGCTAAGAAGAATTGCTCAGATCAAACAAATCAAGCCGTTGTAATGTAGCGAAGTGTAATATTACCTGTGGAGCGAAGCGTGGTGCGACTGCTCGCTCCAAACCGGAAGTCATGTGAACATAACCCAAAAACCCCCGAAACACACAAAACAAACACACCCCTGCCACGTCCTGACCAACTACAATAATAAAATGACCCCTTTACTGGTCAGGACGTGACAGTACCCCCCCCCCCCCAAAGGTGCAGACCCCGAATGCACCTGAAACAAAAAATTACCAAAACAATAAACCCAAACTAAACAGATGTGTCTCTGGTTCTGACCCTAGTACCCAAACTAACCTGTCCGCTGAAGGCTCTGGGCTGAGGGGCGACTCTGGCTGCGCCGGACTGGCGGGCGACTCTGGCTGTGCCGGACTGGCGGGCGACTCTGGCTGCTCCGGACTGGCGGGCGACGCTGGCAGTGCCGGACTGGCGGGCGACGCTGGAGGCGAAGTGCTCACTGCAGGCACTGGCAGTACCGGGTTATGGAGGCGCACTGGAGGGTGAGTGTGAGGAACAGGAACAGGACGTACTAATGGCAGAGTGCTCACAGCAGGCACTGGCTATACCGGGTTATGGAGGCGCACTGGAGGGTGAATGCGGGGAGCAGGAACAGGACGTACTGGACTGGGCTGGCGCACTAGAGGCCTGATGCGTGGGGCTGGCTTTGGAGGCGCCAGACTAGTGACACGCACCTCAGGGCTAGTGCGAGGAGCAGGAACAGGACGTACTGGACTGGGCAGGCGCACTAGAGGCCTGATGCGTGGGGCTGGCTTTGGAGGCGTCAGACTGGTGACACGCACCTCAAGGTTAGTGCAAGGAGCAGGAACAGGATGTACTGGACTGGGCAGGCGCCTAGAGGCCTGATGCGTGGGACTGGCTTTGGAGGTGCCAGACTAGTGACACGCACCACAGGGCTAGTGCGAGGAGCAGGAACAGGACGTACTGGACTGGGCAGGCGCACTAAAGGCCTGATGCGTGGGGCTGGCTTGGAGGCGCCAGACTGGTGACACGCACCTCAGGGATAGTGCAAGGAGCAGGAACAGGGTAAACTGGACCCTGGAGAAGCACTGGAGGTCTGGAGAATACAGCCTGCACAACCCTTCCTGGCTGAGTGCTCAACATTGCCTGGCCATACTGAGGAGCTTTAACCAATCCCACCGGCCTTTGAATGCTTCTGGGCAATATAGTGCGCATTTCCGCATAGCTCGGTGCTTTCTTGATCCGTCGCTCCCTGTAATAAGCACGGGGAGTTGGCTCAGGTCTGCATCCTGACTCTGCCCAACTCCCCGTGTGCCCCCCCAAACATTTTTTTGGGGATGCCTCCTGGTCTCCTCTAGCTCCCTTAGTTTGTCCTCCCAGAATCATCGTTCATCACTCCAAGTCCATCCCTCTTCCTGGTGCTCCAATCCCTGCTGCTTGGTCCTGGTTTGGTGGGTAGTTCTGTCATAAGCTTTGTCTCCTGATGAGGAGAAATCATCGGACCAATACGCAGCGTGGTAAGTGTCCATACTTATGCTTTTATTTTTAAACGTGAACACTAAACAAAACAAGAAAACGAACGACAGTCCTGTAAGGCTACACAGCTATACAAAGAAACAACTACCCACAAAACCCATGGAAAAACACCCCTACTAAATAGGACCTTCAATTAGAGGCAACGAGGAACAGCTGCCTCCAATTGAAGGTCAACCCAATAAACTAAACATAGAAATAGAAGAACTAGAACAAACATAGAAATATATTAACATAGAACATAACCCAAAAACCCCCGAAACACACAAAACAACCATACCCCTGCCACGTCCTGACCAACTACAATAACAAAATGACCCCTTTACTGGTCAAGACGTGACAATAACTCACAGTGTGTATAACTGATGGAGGTATAACTCACAGTGTGTATAACTGACAGTGTGTATAACTCACAGTGTGTATAACTGACAGTGGTATAACTGACGGTGGTATAACTAATGGTTTATAACTCTGACGGTTTCTAACACCTATTTTTTACTTAAAAATTGCACTGTTGGTAAGTAAGCATTTCACTGTAAGGTCTACACCTGATGTATTCGGCACACGTAACAAATATACTTTGATTTGATTTGATTTGGTTGGTATTACTGATGGTTGGTATAACTGAGGTAGAATAAATGATGGTAGGTATAACTGATGGTGGTTTAACTGATGGTGGGTATAACCGACCGTGGTATAACTAATGGTAGGTATAAATGTATACATACACCTTAGCCAAATTTAAACTCAGTTTTTCACAATTCCTGACATTTAATCCTAGTAAAAATTCTCTGTCTTAGGTCAGTTAAGAACCACTTTATTTTAAGAATGTGAAATGTCAGAATAATAGTAGAGAGAATGATTTATTTCAGCTTTTATTTATTTCATCACATTCCTAGTGGGTCAGAAGTTTACATACACTCAATTAGTATTTGGTAGCATTGCGTTTAAATTGTTTAACTTGGGTCAAACGTTTCGGGTAGCCTTCCACAAGCTTCCCACAATAACTTGGGTGAATTTTGACCCATTCCTCCTGACAGAGCCGGTTTAACTGAATCAGGTTTATAGGCCTCCTTGCTTGAACAAGCTTTTTCAGTTCTGCCCACACATTTTCTATAGGATTGAGATCAGGGCCACTCCAATATCTTGACTTTGTTGTCCTTAAGCCATTTTGCCACACCTTTGGAAGTATGCTTGGGGTCATTGTCCATTTGGAAAAGTCATTTGCGACCAAGCTTTAACTCCCTGACTGATGTCTTGAGATGTTACTTCAATATATCCACATAATTTTCCTGCCTCATGATGCCATCTATTTTGTGATGTGCACCAGTCCCTCCTGCAGCAAAGCACCCCCACAACATGATGCTGCCACCCCTGTGCTTCACGGTTGGGATGGTGTTCTTCGGCTTGCAAGCCTCCCCCTGTAACAGGTGTCGTAAGGATCAGACCAAAACACAGCGGGAATGTGTATACTCATCTTCTTTTTAATGTGAAGAAGGAAAAACAAACAAATCACGTATACAAAACAAACAAACGACACTAACAGTCCTATCAGGTGATCAGACACTAAACAGGAGACAACTACCCACAAATACCATAGAAAAAACACCCCTCTTAAATAAGACCTTCAATTAGAAGCAACGAGGAGCAGCTGCTTCCAATTGAAGGTCAACCCCATTAACTAAACATAGACACAGAACGACTAGAACTAACATAGAAATAAACTAACAAAAACATAGTCCAAAAACCCCGGAACACTCTAAACAAACTCCCCCTGCCACGTCCTGACCAAACTACAATAACAAATAACCCCTTTACTGGTCAGAACGTGACAGTGCCCCCCCAAAGGTGCAGACCCCGGATGCACCTAAAACAAAAAACTAGTAAAACGATAACCCACAACAAAAAAATCCCAAAACTACAGGGGAGGGAAGGGAGGGTAGCCACCGTCACCGACGGTTCTTCTGCAACACCCCCCCTTTCCCAATACTCCCCCCTACGGAGGTGGCTCAGGAGCTGGACGCAGACCCCACTCCACCACTGGCTCACCCCACTTCAGTGTTGTCTTTAAGCGAAGTCCCTCTCCGTTGACCCCGGACTGGGGACCCTCGCAACGGGCGACTCTGGATGCGTCGGACTGGAGGGCGACTCTGGCTGCGTCGGACTGGAGAGCAACTCTGGCTGCGTCAGACTGGAAGGTGACTCTGGCTGCGTCAGTTCCGGACTGTAGGCTGTCTCTCTCGGTTCCAGACTGTGGGCCGTCTCTCTCGGTTCCGGACTGTGGGCCATCTCTCTCGGTTCCGGACTGTGGGCCGTCTCTCTCGGTTCCGGACTCTCTCTATGGGGCACTGTCGCCGGAAGCTCTGGACGAGGCACTGTTGCCGGACACTCTGGATGAGGCACTGTTGCCGGACACTCTGGACAAGGCACTGTTGCCGGACACTCTGAACGAGGCACTGTTCCCGGACACTCTGGACAGGGACTGCGCACTGAAGGCCTGATGCGTGGGGCTGGCTTAGGAAGTGCCAGCCTAGTGTCATGACGTTGGCCTGTGGGTAAGGTTTATGACCCCCCCCCATAAATACCTTTCCCCCTTCCCCTCTCTTACTGACCCTACTGAAGGACTGCTGTCCTGTTAAATATAGAGAGTCTGGGAACATCAAACAAATGGGGTTATCAGAGTCACATGGAATTGTTATGCAATTGAAATGTTTGATATTGAAATTGTTTGTTAGGAGATTAAATTTAATTTTAGCTTCCAAATGAGAGAATTGGGTTTTCATAAGGAAAGTGCCCTGCTCGATCAGTAACCCAACCCTGTGAAGAGACAGGGGTTATAAACGATGAAACACCTCCCTCCCCCTCCCCACTATATAATCCTTTGACGAAAAGATAACCAAGTAGTTCCAGTACGGGAGGCCTGCAGCCTCTACGTTAGAAGGACACACATGTCAACTAAGCCAACCTCGGCATGAGCTATGGTATGAACTGGTATGAACTTTGAGCTTATTCACTACAGAAGTGCTACTTCCTAGCCGTTGAGTTAGCAGCGGCCGCTGCTAACGTGGGTTAGGAAAGGACGGACGACGGATCCAGTTTAACAACCAGACGAAGATACCACCACGTATCCAATTGACCACCAGAGACATTCTTCCGAGTAACAGGAAGATCTGTTGGCCAACCCAGCCAGCATCTACGACCAATCTACCGAAGCGCAGCTCAGAGTAAATATTTATTGCATTTTCCTTTTCCAAATGGGCGGTAATTTAGAATGCATAAGATAATGTATTTACGATAGCATAGCTGCTGTTTCTCTGTTCCTAAATCTTCCCGCTCTTTCATTCAAGCCCAACCCCTTTTCCTTTGTGTAACCAGCCGTCATATCTGTTCCGTCTACCGGGACGTTTTCTGTATGACATCATTTGTATTCTGTGTATTTGTAATTCTGTGTGATTAGTTAGGTATTTAGTAAATAAATAATTAAACCCAATTTTGTATTGCTGATTCAACTTGTTAGCCAGGGTTCGTGAAGATAGCCAAAAACTTACAACTTTCATTATGAGACTGAAAATAAAATAAGGGTTAATATTGACTGCTATCGATGTAAAATATTACAAAGTATTTTAAGAGTTTATTCGGAAGATAACAGCTCTATAAACGTTCTTCCGTGGTGCCCCGACTTTCTAGTTAATTACATTTACATGATTAGCTTAATCAGGTAATATTAATTACAGAGAAATCATTTTACAAGTTAGCATGTCATATCACTTAATCCGGCATAGCCAAAGACACGACACTAGGGACACGCACCACAGGGCTAGTGCGAGGAGCAGAAGCAGGACGAGTTGGACTGGGCTGACGCACTGGAGGCCTGGTGCGTGGGGCTGGTAGTGGAGGTACCAGACTGGAGACACGCACCCCAAGGCTAGTGCGAGGAACGGGAACAGGACGTACTAGACTGGGCTGACGCACTGGAGGCCTGGTGCGTGGTGCTGACTTTAGAGGCGCCAGCCTGGAGACACGCACCTCAGGGCTAGTACGAGGAGCAGGAACTGGATACACCGGGCCATGGGTAAGCACTGGAGTTCTGGAGTGCACCTCCTGCACAACCCGTCCTGGCTGGATGGTAATAGCAGCCCTGCACGAGCGGAGTGCTGGCACAGGGAGAACTGGGCTGTGCAGAGGCCTGATGGTTGCCGTGCGTAGAGCAGGCGTAGGGTAGCCTGGGCCTAGGAGGTGCACCAGTGGCCAGATGCGCTGCGCAGGCATCCTCCTTCCAGGCTGGATACCCACTCTAGCATGGCACTTGCGAGGGGCTGGGATCGCTCGCACTGGACTGTGTGTGCGCATGGGCGAGATTGTGCGCACTTCCGCATACTCCGGCGCTCTCCACTCCATACGCTCCCCATAATAAGCACGGGGAGTTGGCTTAGGGCTCACCCTTGGCCCAGCCAAACTACCCGTGTGCCCCCCCAATTTTTTTTATTGGGGGTGCCTCTCGTGCTTCCCAATCGGCACGTATAAAGCCTCATAACGGCGCCGCTCCGCCTTGGCTGCCTCTATCTCCTCCGGTGGGCGACGGTTTTCACCAGCCTGGTGCCATGGTCCATCCCCGTCCAGAATTTCCTCCCATATCCACGACTCCCTGTAGTCCACCTGCTGCTCCTTCCTCCGCTGCTTGGGCCTTTGGTGGTGGGTAGTTCTGTAACGGGTGTCGTAAGGATCAGACCAAAAGTCAGCAGGAACGTGTATACTCATCTTCTTTTTAATGTGAAGAAGAAAAAACAAACAAATCACGTATACAAAACAAACGAACGACACTAACAGTCCTATCAGGTGCTCAGACACTAAACAGGAGACAACTACCCACAAATACCATAGAAAAAACACCCCTCTTAAGTGACGGTGGTATTATTGATGGCGGTAAAAATGATACTACTATAACTGATGGTGTGTAAATCTGACGGGGTATAACTGACAGTGGGTTAACTGACAGTGGTATAATTGACAGTGGGTAAATCTGATGGTGTATAACTGACGGTGGTATAACTGACACTGATTTAACTGACTGAGTTATAGCTGACCGTGATAAAACTGACAGTGGTATAACTGACGGTGGTATTTCTGACCGTCCAAAAAATGACGACAGTATAACTGACGACGGTATATCTGACCATGATGTAACAGACAGTGGTATAACTGGCCGTGACATAACTGACCGTGATATAACTGACAGTGGTATAACTGACCGTGATATAACTGACAGTGGTATAACTGACCGTGGTATAACTGACCGTGGAACAACTGACAGTTGTAAAAATGACGGTGGTATATCTGACGGTGGGTAATTCTGACAGGGAACAACTGACGTTAGTATAACTGACAGTGGTATAACTGACGGTGGCATTACTGATGGTGGGTAAATCTTACGAGGTATAACTGAAGGGGGTATAACTGGTTTTGGTATAACTGAAGGTTGTTTAAGTAACGGTGGTATTATTGATGGTGGTAAAAATGATGCTACTTTATCTGATGGTGCGTAAATCTGACGGGGTACACCTGACAGTGGTATAACTGACAGTGGTATAACTGATCGTGGGTAAATCTGACGGTGTATAACTGACGGTGGTATAACTGACAGTGGTATAACTGACGGTGGGTAAATCTGACGGGGTATAACTGATGGTGGGAAAAATGATGGTGGTATAACTGACTTTGGGTAAATCTGAAGGGGTTTAACTGACGGTGGTGTAACTGTTTGTGGTATAGCTGACGGTGGTATAACAGACGGTGGTAAACGTGACTGTGGTATAACTGACGGTGGGTAAATCTGACGGTGGTATAACTGACGGTGGTAAAATGACGGTGGTGTAACTGGCGGTGGTAAAATGACGGTGGTGTAACTGGCGGTGGGTAAATCTGATGGGGCATAACAGACGGTGGTATAGCTGACGGTGGGTAAATCTGACGGTGGTATAAATGACGGTGTTATAAATGACGGTGGTTTAACTGATGGTGGGTAAATCTGACGGTGGTATAACTGACTGTGGGAAAATCTGACAAGGTATAACTGACGTTGGAATAACTCAAATGAAATCAAAGTTTATTTGTCACGTGCGCCGAATAAAACAGGTGTAGACCTTACCGTAAAATGCTTACTTACAGGCTCTAACCAATAGCGGAAAAAAGGTATTAGGTGAACACTAGGTAAGAAAATAAATAAAAACAACAGTAAAAAGACATTGAAAAACAGTAGTGAGGCTATAAAGTAGTTAGGCTACATACAGACACCGGATAGTCAGGTTGATTGAGGTAGTATGTAAATGTAGATATGGTTAAAGTGACTATGCATGTATGATGAACAGAGAGTAGCAGTAGCATAAAGAGGGGTTGGCGGGTGGTTGGAGGCGGGACACAATGCAGACAGCCCGGTTAGCCAATGTGCGGGAGCACTGATTGGTCGGGCCAATTAAGGTAGTATGTACATATGTACATGAATGTATAGTTAAAGTGACTATGCATATATGATAAACAGAGAGTAGCAGCAGCGTAAAAGAGGGGTTGGGGGGTGCACACAATGCAAATAGTCTGGGTAGCCATTTGATTATCTGTTCAGGAGTCTTATGGCTTGGGGGTAAAAACTGTTGAGAAGCCTTTTTGTCCTAGACTTGGCACTCCGGTACCGCTTGCCATGCGATAGTAGAGAGAACCATCTATGACTGGGGTGGCTGGGGTCTTTGACAATTTTTAGTACAATTGGTTGGAAGTACGTAAAACTGCTGCCATTTCTTCTGCCGACAATTTAAGTGTAACTGACGGTGGTATAACTGATGGTTGTATAACAGACTGTTGTGTAATTGATGGTGGTATAAGTGACGGTGGTATTACTCACATTGGTAAAAATGACGGTGGTATAACTGGTTCCTGGTATAACTGACTGTGGTATAACTGACGGTTGTTAAACTGACGTTGGGTAAATCTGACAGGGTATAACTGACGGTGGTATAACTGACGGTGGGTATAACTGACGGTAGTATAACTGATGGTGGTATAACTGATGGTGGTATAACTGATGGTGGTATAACTGATGGTGGTATAACTGATGGTGGTATAACTGATAGTGGGTATAACTGATGGTGGTATAACTGATGGTGGTATAACTGATGGTGGTATAACTGACAGTGGTATAACTGACGGTGGTATAACTGATGGTGGGTATAACTGATGGTGGTATAACTGACTGTGGTATAACTGCAGGTGGTATAACTGATGGTGGGTATAACTGACGGTAGTATAACTGCTGGTAGTATAACTGATGGTGGGTATAACTGATGGTGGTATAACTGATGGTGGTATAACTGACAGTGGTATAACTGATGGTGGTATAACTGACAGTGGTATAACTGATGGTGGTATAACTGACTGTGGTATAACTGATGGTGGTATAACTGATGGAGGTATAACTGATGGTGGTATAATTGACGGTAGTATAACTGCTGGTAGTATAACTGCTGGTGGTATAACTGATGGTGGTATAACTGATGGTGGTATAACTGACAGTGGTATAACTGATGGTGGTATAACTGACAGTGGTATAACTGATGGTGGTATAACTGACTGTGGTATAACTGATGGTGGTATAACTGATGGAGGTATAACTGATGGTGGAATAACTGACGGTAGTATAACTGCTGGTAGTATAACTGCTGGTGGTATAACTGATGGTGGTATAACTGATGGTGGGTATAACTGACAGTGGTATAATTGACGGTGGTATAACTGACCTTGACATAACTGACTGTGGTTTATCTGACAGTGGTGTAACTGATGGTGGTATAACTGATGGTGGTATAACTGACCTTGACATAACTGACTGTGGTTTATCTGACAGTGGTATAATTGACGGTGGATATTACTGACGGTGGGTATTACTGACGGTGGGTATAACTGACGGTGGGTATAACTCACGGTGGGTATTACTGACGGTGGGTAAAACTCACGGTGGGTATAACTGACGGTGGGTATAACTGACGGTGGGTATTACTGACGGTGGGTATAACTGACGGTGGGTATTACTGACGGTGGGTATTACTGACGGTGGGTATAACTGACGGTGGGTATAATTGACGGTGGGTATTACTGACGGTGGGTATTACTGACGGTGGGTATAACTGACGGTGGGTATAACTCACGGTGGGTATTACTGACGGTGGGTATTACTGACGGTGGGTATAACTGACGGTGGGTATAACTCACGGTGGGTATTACTGACGGTGGGTATTACTGAAGGTGGGTATAACTGACGGTGGGTATTACTGACGGTGGGTATTACTGACGGTGGGTATTACTGACGGTGGGTATTACTGACGGTGGGTATAACTCACGGTGGGTATAACTGACGGTGGGTATTACTGACGGTGGGTATAACTGACGGTGGGTATAATTGACGGTGGGTATTACTGACGGTGGGTATTACTGACGGTGGGTATAACTGACGGTGGGTATAGCTGACGGTGGGTATAACTGACGGTGGGTATAACTCACGGTGGGTATAACTGACGGTGGGTATAACTGACGGTGGGTATAACTGACGGTGGGTTTAACTGACGGTGGGTATTACTGACGGTGGGTATAACTGACGGTGGGTATAATTGACGGTGGGTATTACTGACGGTGGGTATTACTGACGGTGGGTATAACTGACGGTGGGTATAGCTGACGGTGGTATAGCTGACGGTGGGTATAACTGACGGTGGGTATAACTCACGGTGGGTATAACTGACGGTGGGTATAACTCACGGTGGGTTTAACTGACGGTGGGTATAACTGACGGTGGGTATTACTGACGGTGGGTATAACTGACGGTGGGTATAATTGACGGTGGGTATTACTGACGGTGGGTATTACTGACGGTGGGTATAACTGACGGTGCGTATAACTCACGGTGGGTATTACTGACGGTGGGTATAACTCACGGTGGGTATAACTGACGGTGGGTATAACTGACGGTGGGTATAACTGACGGTGGGTATTACTGACGGTGGGTATTACTGACGGTGGGTATAACTGATGGTGGTATAACTGACGGTGGGTATTACTGACGGTTGGTATTACTGACGGTGGGTATAACTGACGGTGGGTATAATTGATGGTGGGTATTACTGACGGTGGGTATTACTGACGGTGTGTATAACTGACGGTGCGTATAACTCACGGTGGGTATTACTGACGGTGGGTATAACTCACGGTGGGTATTACTGACGGTGGGTAAAACTGACAGTGGTATAATTGACGGTGGGTATTACTGACGGTGGGTATAACTGACGGTGGGTATAACTGACGGTGGGTATAACTGACGGTGGGTATAACTCACGGTGGGTATAACTGACGGTGGGTATAACTGACGGTGGGTATTACTGACGGTGGGTATAACTGACGGTGGGTATAATTGACGGTGGGTATTACTGACGGTGGGTATTACTGACGGTGGGTATAACTGACGGTGGGTATAACTGACGGTGGGTATAACTGACGGTGGGTATAACTGACGGTGGGTATTACTGACGGTGGGTATTAACTGACGGTGGGTATAACTGACGGTGGGTATAGCTGACGGTGGTATAGCTGACGGTGGGTATAACTGACGGTGGGTATAACTCACGGTGGGTATAACTGACGGTGGGTATAACTCACGGTGGGTTTAACTGACGGTGGGTATAACTGACGGTGGGTATTACTGACGGTGGGTATAACTGACGGTGGGTATAATTGACGGTGGGTATTACTGACGGTGGGTATTACTGACGGTGGGTATAACTGACGGTGCGTATAACTCACGGTGGGTATTACTGACGGTGGGTATAACTCACGGTGGGTATATCTGACGGTGGGTATAACTGACGGTGGGTATTACTGACGGTGGGTATTACTGACGGTGGGTATAACTGATGGTGGTATGACTGACGGTGGGTATTACTGACGGTTGGTATAACTGACGTTGCGTATAACTCACGGTGGGTATTACTGACGGTGGGTATAACTCACGGTGGGTATAACTGACGGTGGGTATAACTGACAGTGGGTATTACTGACGGTGGGTATTACTGACGGTGGGTATTACTGACGGTGGGTATAACTGACCTTGATATAACTGACGGTGGGTATAATTGACGGTGGGTATTACTGACGGTGGGTATTACTGACGGTGGGTATTACTGACGGTGGGTATTACTGACGGTGGGTTAACTGACGGTGGGTATTACTGACGGTGGGTATAACTGACGGTGGGTATAATTGACGGTGGGTATTACTGACGGTGGGTATAACTGACGGTGGTTTAATTGACAGTGGGTATAAATGACAGTAGTATTACTGATGGTGGTTTAATTGACAGTGGGTAAAATTGACAGTGGGTATAAATGACAGTGGGTATAATTGACAGTGGGTATAATTGATAGTGGGTATAAATGACAGTGGGTATAAATGACAGTGGGTATAACTGATGGTGGTTTAATTGACAGTGGGTATGAATGACAGTGGGTATAAATGACAGTGGGTATAAATGACAGTGGGTAAAACTGACAGTGGTATAATTGACGGTGGGTATTACTGACGGTGGGTATAACTGACGGTGGGTATAACTGACGGTGGGTATAACTCACGGTGGGTATAACTGACGGTGGGTATAACTCACGGTGGGTATAACTGACGGTGGGTATAACTGACGGTGGGTATTACTGACGGTGGGTATAACTGACGGTGGGTATAACTGACGGTGGGTATAACTGACGGTGGGTATAACTGACGGTGGGTATAACTGACGGTGGGTATAACTCACGGTGGGTATTACTGACGGTGGGTATAACTGACGGTGGGTATTACTGACGGTGGGTATAACTGACGGTGGGTATAATTGACGGTGGGTATTACTGACGGTGGGTATAACTGACGGTGGGTATAACTGACGGTGGGTATAACTGACGGTGGGTATAACTGACGGTGGGTATTACTGACGGTGGGTATTACTGACGGTGGGTATAACTGACGGTGGGTATTACTGACGGTGGGTATTACTGACGGTGGGTATAACTGACGGTGGGTATTACTGACGGTGGGTATTACTGACGGTGGGTATAACTGCTGGTTGTATAACCGATGGTGGTATAACTGATGGTAGTTTAACTGCTGGTAGTATAACTGCTGGTGGGATAACTGCAGGTGGTATAACTGACGGTGGGTATAACTGCGGTTGTATAACGGATGGTGGTATAACTGACGGTAGTTTACTGCGGTGTTATAACTGACGGTGGTATAACAGATGGTGGTAAAACTGACGGTGGGTATAACTGACGGTAGTTTAACTGCTGGTAGTATAACTGACTGGTGGGTATAACTGACGGTGGTATAACTGACGGTGGGTATAACTGACGGTGGGTATAACTGACGGTGGGTATAACTGACGGTGGTATAACTGACGGTGGGTATTACTGACGGTGGGTATAACTGACGGTGGGTATTACTGACGGTGGGTATAACTGACGGTGGGTATAATTGACGGTGGGTATTACTGACGGTGGGTATTACTGACGGTGGGTATAACTGACGGTGCGTATAACTCACGGTGGGTATTACTGACGGTGGGTATAACTCACGGTGGGTATTACTGACGGTGGGTAAAACTGACAGTGGTATAATTGACGGTGGGTATTACTGACGGTGGGTATAACTGACGGTGGGTATAACTGACGGTGGGTATAACTGACGGTGGGTATAACTGACGGTGGGTATAACTGACGGTGGGTATTACTGACGGTGGGTATAACTGACGGTGGGTATAATTGACGGTGGGTATTACTGACGGTGGGTATTACTGACGGTGGGTATAACTGACGGTGGGTATAACTCACGGTGGGTATAACTGACGGTGGGTATAACTGACGGTGGGTATTACTGACGGTGGGTATAACTGACGGTGGGTATTACTGACGGTGGGTATTACTGACGGTGGGTATTACTGACGGTGGGTATAACTGACGGTGGGTATAACTGACGGTGGGTATTACTGACGGTGGGTATAACTGACGGTGGGTATAACTGACGGTGGGTATAACTGACGGTGGGTATTACTGACGGTGGGTATAACTGACGGTGGGTATAACTCACGGTGGGTATAACTGACGGTGGGTATAACTGACGGTGGGTATAACTGACGGTGGGTATAACTGACGGTGGGTATTACTGACGGTGGGTATTACTGACGGTGGGTATAACTGACGGTGGGTATTACTGACGGTGGGTATAACTGACGGTGGGTATAACTGACGGTGGGTATTACTGACGGTGGGTATAACTGACAGTGGGTATAACTGACCTTGATATAACTGACGGTGGGTATAATTGACGGTGGGTATTACTGACGGTGGGTATTACTGACGGTGGGTATTACTGACGGTGGGTATAACTGACGGTGGGTATTACTGACGGTGGGTATAACTGACGGTGGGTATAATGAGGTGGGTATACTGACGGTGGGTATAATGAGGTGGGTATTACTGACGGTGGGTATAACTGACAGTGGTTTAATTGACAGTGGGTATAAATGACAGTAGTATTACTGATGGTGGTTTAATTGACAGGTGGGTATAATTGATAGTGGGTATAAATGACAGTGGGAATAAATGACAGTGGGTATAAATGACAGTGGGTAAAACTGACAGTGGTATAATTGACGGTGGGTATTACTGACGGTGGGTATAACTGACGGTGGGTATAACTGACGGTGGGTATAACTCACGGTGGGTATAACTGACGGTGGGTATAACTCACGGTGGGTATAGCTGACGGTGGGTATTACTGACGGTGGGTATAACTGACGGTGGGTATAATTGACGGTGGGTATTACTGACGGTGGGTATTACTGACGGTGGGTATAACTGACGGTGCGTATAACTCACGGTGGGTATTACTGACGGTGGGTATAACTCACGGTGGGTATTACTGACGGTGGGTAAAACTGACAGTGGTATAATTGACGGTGGGTATTACTGACGGTGGGTATAACTGACGGTGGGTATAACTGACGGTGGGTATAACTGACGGTGGGTATAACTCACGGTGGGTATAACTGACGGTGGGTATAACTGACGGTGGGTATAACTGACGGTGGGTATTTCTGACGGTGGGTATTACTGACGGTGGGTATAACTCACGGTGGGTATAACTGACGGTGGGTATAACTGACGGTGGGTATTACTGACGGTGGGTATTACTGACGGTGGGTATTACTGACAGTGGGTATAACTGATGGTGGTATAGCTGACGGTGGGTATAACTGACGGTGGGTATAACTCACGGTGGGTATAACTGACGGTGGGTATAACTCACGGTGGGTTTAACTGACGGTGGGTATAACTGACGGTGGGTATTACTGACGGTGGGTATAACTGACGGTGGGTATAATTGACGGTGGGTATTACTGACGGTGGGTATAACTGACGGTGGGTATAACTGACGGTGGGTATAACTGACGGTGGGTATTACTGACGGTGGGTATAACTGACGGTGGGTATAACTGACGGTGGGTATTACTGACGGTGGGTATAACTGACGGTGGTTTAATTGACAGTGGGTATAAATGACAGTAGTATTACTGATGGTGGTTTAATTGACAGGTGGGTATAATTGATAGTGGGTATAAATGACAGTGGGAATAAATGACAGTGGGTATAAATGACAGTGGGTAAAACTGACAGTGGTATAATTGACGGTGGGTATTACTGACGGTGGGTATAACTGACGGTGGGTATAACTGACGGTGGGTATAACTGACGGTGGGTATAACTCACGGTGGGTATAACTGACGGTGGGTATAACTCACGGTGGGTATAACTGACGGTGGGTATTACTGACGGTGGGTATAACTGACGGTGGGTATAATTGACGGTGGGTATTACTGACGGTGGGTATTACTGACGGTGGGTATAACTGACGGTGCGTATAACTCACGGTGGGTATTACTGACGGTGGGTATAACTCACGGTGGGTATTACTGACGGTGGGTAAAACTGACAGTGGTATAATTGACGGTGGGTATTACTGACGGTGGGTATAACTGACGGTGGGTATAACTGACGGTGGGTATAACTGACGGTGGGTATAACTGACGGTGGGTATAACTGACGGTGGGTATTACTGACGGTGGGTATAACTGACGGTGGGTATAACTGACGGTGGGTATTACTGACGGTGGGTATAACTGACGGTGGGTATAACTGACGGTGGGTATTACTGACGGTGGGTATTACTGACAGTGGGTATTACTGACAGTGGGTATAACTGATGGTGGTATAGCTGACGGTGGGTATAACTGACGGTGGGTATAACTGACGGTGGGTATAACTGACGGTGGGTATAACTCACGGTGGGTATAACTGACGGTGGGTATAACTGACGGTGGGTATTACTGACGGTGGGTATAACTGACGGTGGGTATAACTGACGGTGGGTATTACTGACGGTGGGTATAACTGACGGTGGGTATTAACTGACGGTGGGTATAACTGACGGTGGGTATTACTGACGGTGGGTATAACTGACGGTGGGTATAACTGACGGTGGGTATTACTGACGGTGGGTATTACTGACGGTGGGTATTACTGACGGTGGGTATAACTGACGGTGGGTATAGCTGACGGTGGTATAGCTGACGGTGGGTAAAACTGACGGTGGGTATAACTCACGGTGGGTATAACTGACGGTGGGTATAACTCACGGTGGGTTTAACTGACGGTGGGTATAACTGACGGTGGGTATTACTGACGGTGGGTATAACTGACGGTGGGTATAATTGACGGTGGGTATTACTGACGGTGGGTATTACTGACGGTGGGTATAACTGACGGTGCGTATAACTCACGGTGGGTATTACTGACGGTGGGTATAACTCACGGTGGGTATATCTGACGGTGGGTATAACTGACGGTGGGTATTACTAACGGTGGGTATTACTTACGGTGGGTATAACTGATGGTGGTATGACTGACGGTGGGTATTACTGACGGTTGGTATAACTGACGTTGCGTATAACTCACGGTGGGTATTACTGACGGTGGGTATAACTCACGGTGGGTATAACTGACGGTGGGTATAACTGACAGTGGGTATTACTGACGGTGGATATTACTGACGGTGGGTATTACTGACGGTGGGTATAACTGACCTTGATATAACTGACGGTGGGTATAATTGACGGTGGGTATTACTGACGGTGGGTATTACTGACGGTGGGTATTACTGACGGTGGTATATGGTGTAACTGACGGTGGGTATTACTGACGGTGGGTATAACTGACGGTGGGTATAATTGACGGTGGGTATTACTGACGGTGGCTATAACTGACGGTGGTTTAATTGACAGTGGGTATAAATGACAGTAGTATTACTGATGGTGGTTTAATTGACAGTGGGTAAAATTGACAGTGGGTATAAATGACAGTGGGTATAATTGACAGTGGGTATAATTGATAGTGGGTATAAATGACAGTGGGTATAAATGACAGTGGGTATAACTGATGGTGGTTTAATTGACAGTGGGTATGAATGACAGTGGGTATAAATGACAGTGGGTATAAATGACAGTGGGTAAAACTGACAGTGGTATAATTGACGGTGGGTATTACTGACGGTGGGTATAACTGACGGTGGGTATAACTGATGGTGGGTATAACTGACGGTGGGTATAACTGACGTGGTTAACTGACGTGGGTATAACTGACGTGTATACTGAGGTGGTATAACTGACGGTGGGTATAACTGACGGTGGGTATAACTGACGGTGGGTATAACTGACGGTGGGTATAACTGACAGTGGGTATAACTGACGGTGGGTATAACTGACGGTGGGTATAACTGACGGTGGGTATAACTGACGGTGGGTATAACTGACGGTGGGTATAACTGACGGTGGGTATAACTGACGGTGGGTATAACTGACGGTGGGTATAACTGACGGTGGGTATTACTGACGGTGGGTATAACTGACGGTGGGTATAATTGACGGTGGGTATTACTGACGGTGGGTATTACTGACGGTGGGTATAACTGACGGTGGGTATAACTGACGGTGGGTATAACTGACGGTGGGTATAACTGACAGTGGGTATAACTGACGGTGGGTATAACTGACAGTGGGTATAATTGACGGTGGGTATTACTGACGGTGGGTATAACTGACGGTGGGTATAACTGACAGTGGGTATAACTGACGGTGGGTATAACTGACGGTGGGTATAACTGACGGTGGGTATAACTGACGGTGGGTATAACTGACGGTGGGTATAACTGACGGTGGGTATTACTGACGGTGGGTATAACTGACGGTGGGTATAACTGACGGTGGGTATAACTGACGGTGGGTATTACTGACGGTGGGTATAACTGACGGTGGGTATTACTGACGGTGGGTATAACTGACGGTGGTATAACTGACGGTGGGTATAACTGACGGTGGGTATAACTCACGGTGGGTATAACTGACGGTGGGTATAACTGACGGTGGGTTTAACTGACGGTGGGTATAACTGACGGTGGGTATTACTGACGGTGGGTATAACTGACGGTGGGTATAACTGACGGTGGGTATTACTGACGGTGGGTATTACTGACGGTGGGTATTACTGACGGTGGGTATAACTGACGGTGGGTATTACTGACGGTGGGTATAACTGACGGTGGGTATAATTGACGGTGGGTATTACTGACGGTGGGTATAACTGACGGTGGTTTAATTGACAGTGGGTATAAATGACAGTAGTATTACTGATGGTGGTTTAATTGACAGGTGGGTATAATTGATAGTGGGTATAAATGACAGTGGGAATAAATGACAGTGGGTATAAATGACAGTGGGTAAAACTGACAGTGGTATAATTGACGGTGGGTATTACTGACGGTGGGTATAACTGACGGTGGGTATAACTGACGGTGGGTATAACTGACGGTGGGTATAACTCACGGTGGGTATAACTGACGGTGGGTATAACTCACGGTGGGTATAGCTGACGGTGGGTATTACTGACGGTGGGTATAACTGACGGTGGGTATAATTGACGGTGGGTATTACTGACGGTGGGTATTACTGACGGTGGGTATAACTGACGGTGCGTATAACTCACGGTGGGTATTACTGACGGTGGGTATAACTCACGGTGGGTATTACTGACGGTGGGTAAAACTGACAGTGGTATAATTGACGGTGGGTATTACTGACGGTGGGTATAACTGACGGTGGGTATAACTGACGGTGGGTATAACTGACGGTGGGTATAACTGACGGTGGGTATAACTGACGGTGGGTATAACTGACGGTGGGTATAACTGACGGTGGGTATAACTGACGGTGGGTATTACTGACGGTGGGTATTACTGACGGTGGGTATTACTGACGGTGGGTATAACTGACGGTGGGTATAACTGACGGTGGGTATAACTGACGGTGGGTATAACTGACGGTGGGTATAACTCACGGTGGGTATAACTGACGGTGGGTATAACTGACGGTGGGTATAACTGACGGTGGGTATAACTGACGGTGGGTATAACTGACGGTGGGTATTACTGACGGTGGGTATAACTGACGGTGGGTTTAACTGACGGTGGGTATAACTGACGGTGGGTATTACTGACGGTGGGTATAACTGACGGTGGGTATAACTGACGGTGGGTATTACTGACGGTGGGTATTACTGACGTGGGTATAACTGACGGTGGGTATAACTGACGGTGGGTATACTGACGGTGGTATAGCTGACGGTGGGTATAACTGACGGTGGGTATAACTCACGGTGGGTATAACTGACGGTGGGTATAACTCACGGTGGGTTTAACTGACGGTGGGTATAACTGACGGTGGGTATTACTGACGGTGGGTATAACTGACGGTGGGTATAATTGACGGTGGGTATTACTGACGGTGGGTATTACTGACGGTGGGTATAACTGACGGTGCGTATAACTCACGGTGGGTATTACTGACGGTGGGTATAACTCACGGTGGGTATAACTGACGGTGGGTATTACTGACGGTGGGTATTACTGACGGTGGGTATTACTGACGGTGGGTATAACTGATGGTGGTATAACTGACGGTGGGTATTACTGACGGTGGGTATAACTGACGGTGCGTATAACTCACGGTGGGTATTACTGACGGTGGGTATAACTCACGGTGGGTATAACTGACGGTGGGTATAACTGACAGTGGGTATTACTGACGGTGGGTATTACTGACGGTGGGTATTACTGACGGTGGGTATAACTGACCTTGATATAACTGACGGTGGGTATAATTGACGGTGGGTATTACTGACGGTGGGTATTACTGACGGTGGGTATTACTGACGGTGGGTATTACTGACGGTGGGTATAACTGACGGTGGGTATTACTGACGGTGGGTATAACTGACGGTGGGTATAATTGACGGTGGGTATTACTGACGGTGGGTATAACTGACGGTGGTTTAATTGACAGTGGGTATAAATGACAGTAGTATTACTGATGGTGGTTTAATTGACAGTGGGTATAATTGACAGTGGGTATAAATGACAGTGGGTATAACTGACGGTGGGTATAACTGATGGTGGGTATAACTGACAGTGGGTATAAATGACAGTGGGTATAACTGACGGTGGGTATAACTGACGGTGGGTATAACTGACGGTGGGTATAACTGACGGTGGGTATAACTGACGGTGGGTATAACTGACAGTGGGTATAACTGACGGTGGGTATTACTGACGGTGGGTATAACTGACGGTGGGTATAACTGACGGTGGGTATAACTGACGGTGGGTATAACTGACGGTGGGTATAACTGACGGTGGGTATAACTGACGGTGGGTATAACTGACGGTGGGTATAACTGACGGTGGGTATTACTGACGGTGGGTATAACTGACGGTGGGTATAACTGACGGTGGGTATAACTGACGGTGGGTATAACTGACGGTGGGTATAACTGACGGTGGGTATAACTGACGGTGGGTATAACTGACGGTGGGTATAACTGACGGTGGGTATAACTGACGGTGGGTATAACTGACGGTGGGTATAACTGACGGTGGGTATAACTGACGGTGGGTATTACTGACGGTGGGTATAACTGACGGTGGGTATAACTGACGGTGGGTATAACTGACGGTGGGTATAACTGACGGTGGGTATAACTGACGGTGGGTATAACTGACGGTGGGTATAACTGACGGTGGTATAACTGACGGTGGGTATAACTGACGGTGGGTATAACTGACGGTGGGTATAACTGACAGTGGGTATAACTGACGGTGGGTATAACTGACGGTGGGTATAACTGACGGTGGGTATAACTGACGGTGGGTATAACTGACGGTGGGTATAACTGACGGTGGGTATAACTGACGGTGGGTATAACTGACGGTGGGTATAACTGACGGTGGGTATAACTGACGGTGGGTATAACTGACGGTGGGTATAACTGACGGTGGTATAACTGACGGTGGGTATAACTGACGGTGGGTATAACTGACAGTGGGTATAACTGACGGTGGGTATAACTGACGGTGGGTATAACTGACGGTGGGTATAACTGACGGTGGGTATAACTGACAGTGGGTATAACTGACGGTGGGTATTACTGACGGTGGGTATAACTGACGGTGGGTATAACTGACGGTGGGTATAACTGACGGTGGGTATAACTGACGGTGGGTATAACTGACGGTGGGTATTACTGACGGTGGGTATAACTGACGGTGGGTATTACTGACGGTGGGTATAACTGACGGTGGGTATAATTGACGGTGGGTATTACTGACGGTGGGTATAACTGACGGTGGTTTAATTGACAGTGGGTATAAATGACAGTGAGTATAAATGACGTGGTAAATGAGTGGTATAAATGACAGTGGGTATAATTGACAGTGGGTATAAATGACAGTGGGTATAAATGACAGTGGGTATAAATGACAGTGGGTATAACTGATGGTGGTTTAATTGACAGTGGGTATAAATGACAGTGGGTATAAATGACGGTGGGTATAACTGACAGGTGGGTATAAATGACAGGTGGGTATAACTGACGGTGGGTATAACTGACGGTGGGTATAACTGACGGTGGGTATAACTGACGGTGGGTATAACTGACGGTGGGTATAACTGACGGTGGGTATAACTGACGGTGGGTATAACTGACGGTGGGTATAACTGACGGTGGGTATAACTGACGGTGGGTATAACTGACGGTGGGTATAACTGACGGTGGGTATAACTGACGGTGGGTATAACTGACGGTGGGTATTACTGACGGTGGGTATAACTGACGGTGGTATAACTGACAGTGGTATAACTGACGGTGGTATAACTGATGGTGGTATAACTGACGGTGGGTATAACTGACGGTGGGTATAATTGACAGTGGGTATAACTGACGGTGGGTATAACTGATGGTGGTTTAACTGACGGTGGGTATAAATGACAGTGGTATAACTGATGGTGGTATAACTGACGGTGGTATAACTGACGGTGGGTATAACTGACGGTGGGTATAACTGACGGTGGGTATAACTGACGGTGGGTATAACTGACGGTGGGTATAACTGACGGTGGGTATAACTGACGGTGGGTATAACTGACGGTGGGTATAACTGACGGTGGGTATAACTGACGGTGGGTATAACTGACGGTGGGTATAACTGACGGTGGGTATAACTGACGGTGGGTATAACTGATGGTGGGTATAACTGACGGTGGGTATAACTGACGGTGGGTATAACTGACGGTGGGTATAACTGACGGTGGGTATAACTGACGGTGGGTATAACTGACGGTGGGTATAACTGACGGTGGGTATAACTGACGGTGGGTATAACTGACGGTGGGTATAACTGACGGTGGGTATAACTGACGGTGGGTATAACTGACGGTGGGTATAACTGACGGTGGGTATAACTGACGGTGGGTATAACTGACGGTGGGTATAACTGACGGTGGGTATAACTGACGGTGGGTATAACTGACGGTGGGTATAACTGACGGTGGGTATAACTGACGGTGGGTATAACTGACGGTGGGTATAACTGACGGTGGGTATAACTGACGGTGGGTATAACTGACGGTGGGTATAACTGACGGTGGGTATAACTGACGGTGGGTATTACTGACGGTGGGTATAACTGACGGTGGGTATAACTGATGGTGGTATAACTGACGGTGGGTATTACTGACGGTGGGTATAACTGACGGTGCGTATAACTCACGGTGGGTATTACTGACGGTGGGTATAACTCACGGTGGGTATAACTGACGGTGGGTATAACTGACGGTGGGTATTACTGACGGTGGGTATTACTGACGGTGGGTATTACTGACGGTGGGTATAACTGACCTTGATATAACTGACGGTGGGTATAATTGACGGTGGGTATTACTGACGGTGGGTATAACTGACGGTGGGTATTACTGACGGTGGGTATAACTGACGGTGGGTATTACTGACGGTGGGTATAACTGACGGTGGGTATAATTGACGGTGGGTATTACTGACGGTGGGTATAACTGACGGTGGTTTAATTGACAGTGGGTATAAATGACAGTAGTATTACTGATGGTGGTTTAATTGACAGTGGGTATAAATTGACAGTGGGTATAAATGACAGTGGGTATAATTGACAGTGGGTATAATTGATAGTGGGTATAAATGACAGTGGGTATAAATGACAGTGGGTATAACTGATGGTGGTTTAATTGACAGTGGGTATGAATGACAGTGGTATAACTGATGGTGGTATAACTGATGGTGCTATAACTGACGGTGGTTTAACTGACGATGGCTACCCATAGTGTCTATTATTTAACACAGTACAAATTGTAAGAAAAAATACAATGAAAAGTCTGGGCATATCATTAAAACATTTCAGAATTCAGAAACCAACACGGTATTTCATAGCCTTCCCTTTGGAGAGGGTGTTATGTTGATATGCTTCAGGTTGCTGCCATATGACTGGTTTCACATTTGTCTCCCTTGATTTTAAGTTAAATAGATCAAAAACAACTGTTATTTATATTTACCATCCCCTTCTAGAAACTCTTTACTCGTTTACCTAGCTCTTATTAATAGTTCTTATTAGATTGTGATGTGCAGTGCAGGGAGAAATGGGTTATTTCTAGCGAAAAAAGAAAGTTGATGTTGTTTAACCCTAGTCCTAACCCTAACCCTCCTAGCTTCATGTCCACACCCTCTCCCTACCTTAACCCTAGTCCTAGCCCTAACCCCCCTAGCTTCATGTCCACACCCTGGCCCTACCCTAACCCTAATCCTAACCCTAACCTTAGTCCTAGCCCTAACCCCCCTAGCTTCATGTCCACACCCTGGCCCTACCCTAACCCTAGTCCTAACCCTAACCCCCCTAGCTTCATGTCCACACCCTGGCCCTACCCTAACCCTAGTCCTAACCCTAACCCCCCTAGCTTCATGTCCACACCCTGGCCCTACCCTAACCCTAGTCCTAGCCCTAACCCCCCTAGCTTCATGTCCACACCCTGGCCCTACCCTAACCCTAGTCCTAACCCTAACCCCCCTAGCTTCATGTCCACACCCTGGCCCTACCCTAACCCTAACCCCCCTAGCTTCATGCCCACACCCTGGCCCTACCCTAACCGTAGTCCTAACCCTAAACCCCCTAGCCTCATGTCCACACCCTGGCCCTACCCTAACCCTGGTCCTAGCCCAATCCCACCTAGCTTCATGTCCACACCTTGGCCCTACCCTAACCCTAGTCCTAGCCCTAACCCTAGTCCTAGCCCTAACCCCCCTAGCTTCATGTCCACACCCTGGCCCTACCCTAACCCTAGTCCTAACCCTAACCCTAGTCCTAGCCCAAACCCCCCTAGCTTCATGTCCACACCCTGGCCCAACCTTAACCCTAGCTTCATGTCCACACCCTGGCCCTACCCTAACCCTAATCCTAGCCCTAACCCCCCTAGCTTCATGTCCACACCCTGGCCCTACCCTAACCCTAGTCCCAAACCTAGCTTCATGTTCACACCCTAGCCCAACCCTAACCCTAGTCCTATCCCTAGCTTCATATTCACACCCTAGCCCAACCCTAACCCTAGTCCTAACCCTAGCTTCATGTTCACACCTGGGCCCAACCCTAACCCTAGTCCTAACCCTAGCTTCATATTCACACCCTAGCCCAACCCTAACCCTAGTCCTAACCCTAGCTTCATGTTCACACCTGGGCCCAACCCTAACCCTAGTCCTAACCCTAGCTTCATGTTCACACCCTGGCCCAACCCTAACCCTAGTCCTAACCCTAGCTTCATGTTCACACCCGGGCCCAACCCTAACCCTAGTCCTAACCCTAGCTTCATGTCCACACCCTGGCTCAACCATACTCCTAATACTAGCTTCATGTTCACACCCTGGCCCAACCCTAACCCTAGTCCTAACTAGCTTCATGTTCACACCCTAGCCCAACCCTCACCACTAGTCCTAACCCTAGCTTCATGTTCACACCCTGGCCCAACCCTAACCCTAGTCCTAACCCTAACCCCCCTAGCTTCATGTTCACACCCTGGCCCTACCCTAACCCTATTCCTAACCCTAACCCCCCTAGCTTCATGTCCACACCCTGGCCCTACCCTAACCCTAGTCCTAACCCTAACCCTAGTCCTTGCCCTAACCCTCCTAGCTTCATGTTCACACCCACACCCAACCCTAACCCTAGTCCTAAACCTAGCTTCATGTTCACACCCTGG
Source organism: Salmo salar (assembly GCF_965601325.2). Lineage (NCBI taxonomy): Eukaryota > Metazoa > Chordata > Actinopteri > Salmoniformes > Salmonidae > Salmo > Salmo salar. The sequence goes on along the minus strand of NC_138291.1, from coordinate 92,170,832 downwards.
CCCAACCATAGTCCTAAGCCTAGCTTCATGTTCACACCCTGGCCCAACCCTAACCCTAGTCCTAACTCTAGCTTCATGTCCACACCCTTGCTCAACCCTAACCCTAGTCCTAACCCTAGGTTCATGTTTATACCCTGGCCCAACCCTAACCCTAGTCCTAACCCTAGCTTCATGTTCACACCCACGCCCAACCCTAACCCTAGTCCTAACTCTAGCTTCATGTCCACACCCTGGCCCAACCCTAACCCTAGTCCTAAACCTAGCCTCATGTTCACACCCTAGCCCAACCCTAACCCTAGTCCTAACCTTAGCTTCATGTTCACACCCTGGCCCAACCCTAGTCCTAACCCTAGCTTCATGTTTATACCCTGGCCCAACCCTGACCCTAGTCCTAACCCTAGCTTCTTGTCTCCTGTTTTGAATACCTGTTCAGACCTGAGTGATTGATTGGTGGAGCCTGCTGACCTCTTCCAGGATACTGGCCAATGGCTGTGCAGTGAGCGCTATGAACTCCGCACAGGGTCAGCAGGAGTGAGTTCCAGAGGAAGGAAAGTGGGCGTAACACATATCATTATTTTTGACGGTCATGCTACAGAAGTCTAAGTAATCTTCTTACTTCTTTTTAAGTGGATCCAGTTATCGTATAGCACACAGTACTAAAAAAAACGTTATTGTGTGTCTCGGCTCTACCAACTATACCCGCTGCTGCCCAATGTTAATGTCGAAATGGCTACCAAACACAGAGCCAGGGTAATACTCCCAGTTAGTGCTGATTCACCCAGCTGGCATTTGGCATAGCACTACATACTGAGATGGAACTGGATCCGCTGAGGAGAAGATTTAAGACCTTGGAGCCTGGTGGTGGTCAACTGTGCCAACTCTGGGGACTGTGTTCCAACTGGTGTTAGAGTTTTTATGGAGTGTGTAGGTCAACGTGTAGGTCAACTCGAGTCATCCATCGTGTAAATTCCTACTGGATGCATGTGATATGACCGATACGATCTGAGGTTGTTTGGGAATGTGTGTAATATTTGGGATATGATCTGGATGCGGTTGAAGTGTGTGTGTGCGTCAGCGCTGCGTGCTTGTGTATGTGTGTGTGTGTGTTTGTGTATGAGTTCTGGGGGTGTAACCTTGCCTTGCAACAGAGTGCCTGGTTGGTCCAGAGTTTTATATAAATATATGTCCTCTCAACTAGTGTCTCCAGGCAGACTAGAACAGCTTGGTACTGTCAGCCCCCTTACCCAGTTACTGTACACACACACACACACACACACACACACACACACACACACACACACACACACACACACACACACACACACACACACACACACACACACACACACACACACACACTTGTGAAAACCATTCCTCCCCTCACCTCCTCCCATTCCTCCCTTCACTTCGCCTCATTCTTCATCTCGCCCCATTCCTCCCCTCACCTCCCCTCATTCCTCCCCTCACCTCCCCTCATTCCTCCCCTCATCTCGCTCCATTCCCCCATTCCTCTCCACGCTCAGTGTGTTCTTTCCATTGATTGTCTCCAGCCAATATAAAATATTAGCCATCATAGCCATCATACCCTCCCACCCTCCCTGGCCCCTCCCCAAACTGCTCTCCTGCCACGGACCATCTCAGGGCAATGTGCCTCTTATCGTCATCAATGCCCCCCCCCCCCCCCCCCCCCCCCCCCAACGCTCTCTGTCTATGTCAAACTAACATGGCTGGTCTATGTCTGGCATGGTGCCCCACCCTACCAGCCCCTACTATGTAGGGGGTTTTGTGTGTGTGTGTGTGTGTGTGTGTGTGTGTGTGTGTGTGTGTGTGTGTGTGTGTGTGTGTGTGTGTGTGTGTGTGTGTGTGTGTGTGTGCGTGTGTGTGTGTGTGTGTGTTTGCCCTCTGGCCAATGACAAGCTTCCTCTTTCCAGTGCTGACAAGACAACGGAACAACTAATGAGGATGAGACCCAGTTCCCTCATGGCTTATCAATATTTCATAAACACACACACACACACTTCTCCGATCCACCTAAGAAATAGTCAGATTCCTCAAAATGCCAACACGGCTACCAACGATCCCTGGCATATGATCTAATTATACATGGACAGTACACTCATTATGGAAACTTATCTGTGTGTCACTTTCAGTCAATATTAAATATTTTCAGACTTCGATTAATTTTGTCAGTGCTGTTGTGATCTCACTGTTTCCTGTAAGTCAGCACTTTCTAGTATTGTGTGTATGTGGGACTGAGAGAAAAACAGGAGGTAGCGAAAGAGAGAGAGCAGCAAAAGAGAGAGAGAAAGAGAGAGAGAGAAAGGGAGAGAGAGCATTGATGCCAGGGAATGACTATGTAACAAGTGTGTGTGTGTGTGTGTGTGTGTGTGTGTGTGTGTGTGTGTGTGTGTGTGTGTGTGTGTGTGTGTGTGTGTGTGTGTGTGTGTGTGTGTGTGTGTGTGTGTGTGTGTGCGTGTGTGTGTGTGTGTGTGTGTGCGTGTTTCTGGCAGCCGTATGCCCTGCTCAGAGTTGTTTTGGCACGGGGCTAAGAGCCGTAACTGCTGCCACAAGTTGGCACTGCCTTGCACCGGGACACAGTCCTCAGGTGCCAGGGTGGGTGGGTGTGTGTGTGTATGTTTGTGTGTGGGCGCCAGGGTGGGCTTGTTCCAGGGTAAGGGGGGCGGAAGGGAACAGCCTTGTAAAATAACCTCCCAACAGCAGACAAAAATTACTCTCTCTCCTCTCTCTCTCTCTCTCTCCTCTCTCTCTCTCTCTCTCTGTCTCTCTCTCTCTGTCTCTCTCTCTCTGTCTCTCTGTCTCTCTCTCTCTCTCTCTTTCTCTCTCTCTCTTTCTCTCTCTCTCTCTCTCTGTCTCTCTCTCTCTCTCTCTTTCTCTCTCTCTCTCACTCTCTCGCCCAGGAGTAAAAGAGAAAAACATTTAGTTCAAAATGGACTTATCAAATATGTCATGTCTGCTTTTAACTCATCCTCCTCTCCTCCTGTGTTTGTGTGTTTGAGTGAGTGTGTTTGAGTATGTGTTTTTGTGTGTTCTAGGGGTGGAGAGATTCTATCATTTAAAAATATGATGTATCAACAGAACAGAATGATTGATGAGGGACAAAGTGTTGAGCGGTTGACGGGATGAAATACTGGAGAGCTATCAGCATGCAAATGCAAACACACACGCACACACACAAACACACACAGACACACACACAGTTTCCATGGCGACAGATGGGTAGCCATGCTGGATAAGTAGAGTCACTTGCAGCATCTCCTTTGTCCATCTCTCCATCTCTCTCCTTTAGTGATGACAACAGAGGGACACACACACACACGCACACGCACACACGCACACGCACACACACACACACACAACAAACACCTCCAACTACACCACACCTCCTAAAACACGTACAGTTCCTTCAAGGTCGAGACCAGCAGCCCGTATTCTTACTCCCTTGGAGGCTAATCCTGACTTGTAAAAGCTTAACTTGAATGTCAATGGGAGTTTGCATTAAGATTCAGCCCTTGATAAACATTGTTTTACATTCTGTATGAAAATGACACATTCATCATTTTGGGTTGACTTGCCAGGTTGGTTCTGGTTGAATGGCGCCTCTCCTTCATGACTGTAGCCTTACGGGAAACATGGATGGCGTGACAGATGGTGGGAGGGGTGTATTTTTGTGATTGTGAAAAGAGGAGCTGTCACATTCTGTTTGTTTTTCATCCAGAGAATATCCTCACTTCCTGTGACTCACTTCCTGTCTGTGTGTTGGGCTATGCTTAGAGGAACATACACACGGGCACACACACGCACACACACACACACACATGCAGACCCATGCACACGCACGCACACACACTGAATGGGAACATTTCTACACCTTGATCAACATGTGCTGTGTAACCAGAAAGTATTCAATGCAATTTGGTCAAAACTTAGGAATGTAGCCAGTAACATTTCATATTAGGATTCCCCAAATCTCTCTGTTGCACTCCTAATAGATACTGTACTCCGATACTCCTAATAGATACTGTACTCCGATACTCCTAATAGATACTGTACTCCGATACTCCTAATAGATACTGTACTCCGATACTCCTAATAGATACTGTACTCCGATACTCCTAATAGATACTGTACTCCGATACTCCTAATAGATACTGTACTCCGATACTCGTACACACCGTTGACCTCCTCCTGCATATAACATGTTGCTCATCTTTTTAATAAGGACAGGCATTAAGCTGTCCATCAGATGCCACACACACACACACACAAAACACACACACACACACACACTATCATCTATCCCGCAGCAACCACAGACACAGAGGCTCCTGTCTTTGCCAAGGCTCTTAAACACGTTGAAACCAACCTCTTCTGTCTTTACGACCACCCCCCTCTCTCTCTAAATATCTTAGATACAGGCCTATGACATTCAACCATACGAGCTGCAGTATCTGAAGGCCGTCCACCTGCTGTGAATTTCAGATCCCACATACTGTGGGGTCTGAAATGATTGGCACCTTGATAAAGATGAGCAATAATGACTGTATGAAATAAATAATTCAAATACTGAGCTATCTTGTATGCTCCAATAAATTATATTATTTTATGCTAATACAATTGCTCAGAGGAAGAGATTTGTTTAACAAGAAAAAAAAATATCTTTAAAAAAGTTATTGACACCCTTAAAGATTCTTATCAATAAAGTAATCAATAGTTCCAAATTCTTAGCACTCAATGACTACATCAATGACTACATCGATGTCTACATCAATGACTACATCAATGACTACATCAATGACTACATCAATGTCTATATCAATGACTACATCAATGACTACATCAATGACTACATCCATGACTACATCAATGACTACATCAATGACTACATCCATGACTACATCAATGACTACATCAATGACTACATCAATGACTACATCAATGTCTACATCAATGACTACATTCATGACTACATCAATGTCTACATCAATGACTACATCAATGACTACATCAATGACTACATTCATGACTACATCAATGACTACATCAATGTCTACATCAATGTCTACATCAATGACTACATCAATGACTACATCAATGACTACATCCATGACTACATCCATGTCTATATCAATGACTACATCAATGACTACATCAATGACTACATCCATGACTACATCAATGTCTATATCAATGACTACATCAATGACTACATCAATGACTACATTCATGACTACATCATTGTCTACATCAATGACTACATCAATGACTACATCAATGACTACATCAATGACTACATTCATGACTACATCAATGACTACATCAATGTCTACATCAATGACTACATCAATGTCTACATCAATGACTACATCAATGACTACATCAATGTCTACATCAATGACTACATCAATGACTACATCAATGTCTACATCAATGACTACATCAATGACTAAATCAATGACTACACCAATGACTACATCAATGTCTACATCAATGACTACATCAATGACTACATCAATGACTACATCAATGTCTACATCAATGACTACATCAATGACTACATCAATGTCTACATCAATGACTACTTCAATGACTACATCAAGCTTGTGACTCATTGGATGCATTTACTGTTTACTTTGGTTGTGTTTCAGATTATTTTGTGTCCAATAAAAATGTATGGTAAATAACGTATTGTCATTTTGGAGTCAGTTTTATTGTAAATAAGGATATATGTTTTAAACACTTCTACATTAATGTGGATGCTACCATCATTATGGATAATCCTGAATGAATCATGATTAATGATGAGTGAGAAAGTTAAAGATGTTCAAAGAGCATACCCCCAAGACATGCTAACCTCTCACCATTACCAATATCAGGGGAGGTAAGCATGTCTAGGGGGTAGGATATTTGACCCTCTGTAACTTTCTCACTCAACATTATTCACAATAATTTGGACCCCTTCCTTTCAGAGGAAATTCATTATTTATTGTTACAGTTTTTCCCAATTGCTAAAACACAATTTTGCAAACTAGGCTGGTTTTATCAAAATACTTAACACAATTCACAAAACCACTGTCACGTCCTGACCAGTAAAATGGGTTATTTGTCATTATAGTATGGTCAGGGCGTGGCAGGGGTGTTTGTTTTGTGTGTTTTGGTTTAGGATCTATGTTTTCTATATCTATGGTTAAATCTAGTTTTTCTATTTCTATGTTGGTTTTTTGGCATGACCTCCAATTAGAGGCAGCTGGTTGTCGTTGTCTCTAATTGGAGGCCATATTTAGTTGAGGTTTGTTTCACTTGTGTTTTGTGGCTGGTTATTTTCTGTTTTCTTTAAATAAATTAAGAAGATGAGCACTTTACCCGCTGCGCCTTGGTCCTATCCTTACGACGCTTGTGACAACCACACACCCAAACTGCAAAATACCTCATTTATCCTGCAAAATGAAGCACTGCAACCAAAACTACATATAGCATTATCAAAATCAAACGTTTGCACGAAATGGCACACACTTCATTCATATTACCAGAGTTTTGTCTAACCAACTACACACTGTTGGGCATAATGAAAAGCACTCATCTTTAGTATGCTTTGCCATAATACTAAAATAGTTCAAATTGTAGAAAATTCTTCAGATGCACAGAAATATTTGCAGATACACACACATGCTGTTGAAACATTTTATTTTTCACCAAACAAGTCAGTGCAACATATGCACAGCAGATATATTTACATTGGACAGAACAAAAATATGCTCACAAAAACAGTAAACTAAAGAAAAAAAATGGCAGAAAAAAAATGTGCAGAAAAAAATATATAGAAAAAAAAGAGGCAAGAAAAATAATTAGGCAGCATCTTGCCGCACAGCTGGGTCTGGCCACAACGCCTCATCCACATCACAGGCAATAGCTTCCCTTGTCAGATATCAAGGGAAGAAGCGCCTTGAGTGCCTTATCCATCCCTGAATCGCACCAACATCAATCTCATCACATGCCTCTTCCATAGCCTGCACAAGAGGCATGCGCACAAAGGGCTGCCGGTCGTATACCTTTCACCGCCATGCCGAAAATAACTCTTCAATGGGGTTCAGAAATGGTGAGTATGGTGGGAGGTATTGCACGAGAAATGGTGGGTGGTCAGCAAACCAGTTTTGGACTGGGGCTGCACGATGAAAGCTCACGTTGTCCCATGCTACAACGTACCGGGTTCTTTGATGGTCTGCATCATTCATACGCTCTGGTGGTATGAGAATGTTGTGGAGTCTGTCCAGAAATGTGAGAATATGGGCTGTGTTGTATGGTCCAAGGTTGGCATGACGGTGGAGGACACCATGCGTATTGGAGATGGCAGCGCACATAGTGATGTTCCCACCACGTTGGCCAGGAACATCTATAATGGCTCTGTGGCCAATGACGTTTCTCCCCCTTCTTCTGGTCTTTGCTAGGTTGAACCCAGCCTCATCTATAAAGATGAACTCATGTGGGATTGCATGAGCATCCATTTCCAGTACTCCCTGAAAACAAAGAACAAAAGCAGTCAATATGGTGTTATCCAGTACACTGGGAAACAATGTTGCGTGTAGTGTACTGCAGTCAATATTGTACTTACATCCACATATGCTCGTCTGACCTCTTTGTTTCTTTGAGAGTTTCTCTCAAACGGCACCTTATAAAGTTGTTTCATTCTGATTTGGTTTCGCTTGAGAATGCGAGCCAATGTGGACAGACTGACTCGTTGAATGTTGTTGAATATGGTGTTGTCTTGGATGATGTGGCTTAGAATTTCTCATAATCTGATTTCATTATTTTCCAAAACCAAGTTTACAATGGCAGCTTCCTGTACCCCGATGAACATTTGGCCCCTTCCTCCATCATGGTTGCGTTTCTCAGTCCTTTAGAAAAACAAAAAAACAAAAATATAGGTCTTGGACAATGCAGCCTAAAGATATTTCCCCCACAGTAGAGTAAATTCTACAGGAATTTTGTGCAGTTAGTGTATGACATCAGTCATTCATGAAGTAAACAGGTGTCACCCAACTGATACACTATGACATGGGATGTACTACATAGTGTGAAAGAAATTTTGGTTACATACCTGTACTCCAGTCTAAATGTCCGGATGACACAGGCGACAGTAAAACAGCTCAAGTTGGGCTGCACTCTATGTCCAGCCTCTCGCATTGTCAGCCCATGGTTGATGACATGATCAACTGAGGTTGCTCTGATTTCATTTGAAAGATGTTGTCTTCTTTGGCCATGAACTCCTCTACCAGCTCTACCCCTACCTCTCACCCCCTCTCATTCTCACCCTCCCTCTTCCTCTTCCTCTCTCTGCAACGGCTTCCATTGTTTTTGTAAAACAAAAGGTGCTCACCTGTGGTCTTTTCATAGTGCTTACTTCCTGATTGAAGTGGTAACAATTAACCATTGAGGTGTTTGGCCAGGTGGCACATGTATTGGCCAATTAGCTCATGTAGTGTCATTTTGAATGGCAGTGTTTTGACATGGCAAACATGTGACTTTATGTCAGATTGTTGTGTCTTATGCAGAGAGCTGTGTCCAGTGCATTTAAAAAGTGACATTTTGAATTGCAAAATGTGTGTAAAGCAGAAAATGTGTTTAGACTTTTGGAGACTTGAGAAGAGGTTTTGCTCTCTGTGTGTCAGTTTAAATAATTGTGCTGTGCATGTCATTTTAGTGTGTTAGCAATTGGAAAAAACTGTAAACAAAATCTCTTTCTCTGAGCAATTGTATTAGCAATAAATAACATAATTTACCGATTTTTTTAGCATACAAAATAGCTCAGTATTGTAATGTTTTATTTTATACAGTCATTATTGCTCAATAATTTCGGACTCCACTGTACTGTAATGTAGATTAGAACTTCTCTTCTGTTAACTGCCTGTGGTCTGAGAGAGAGAGGCTCCGTCATCTACCCTAGGTGTGTTTGTGCGTGCGTGCGTGTGTGTGTGTGTGTGTGTGTGTGTGTGTGTGTGTGTGTGTGTGTGTGTGTGTGTGTGTGTGTGTGTGTGTGTGTGTGTGTGTGTGTGTGTGTGTGTGTGTGTGTGTGTGTATGTGTGCGTGTGCGTGTTTATGTGCGTGTGTGTGTGTGTGTGTGTGTGTGTGTGTATATGTGTGTGCTTGCGTATGTGCATGTGTATGTGTGTATGTCTGTATCTGGGGAGGTGAAATATACAAGGAGAGACAAAGGGGAGAAAGAGTTGGAGAGAACAAGATAAATACAGCGACACATTGAGAGAGAGAGAGAGAGAGAGAGAGAGAGAGAGAGAGAGACCTGCTATGCAACGTTTCCACCACACCCTCACTCTAGTCGAAGCAGAGGTCATAGAACTCAGAGAGAACAAGCTTCAAGAGGAGGACACTGTCCAAAAACTAAAAGAAGAGATGAAACAGTTCAGGGAGGAGAGCGGAGCATCTATTGCTAAATTAGAAAGCAGAATGGACAAACTGAGTCAGACAAATTACGACCTCAGAGCTAGAGCAGAAAGAGAGGTACATTGACACCCTCAACCAGCAGCTAGTCATTATGTCCTCTGCATCTAGAGAACATGTCCACCAGCTTGATACAACTGAGAGTACAATGCAGCTACTCAGTCAGACCAGGATTGACACCCCTGACAACATCATCATCCTCAATTGGCACAAACGACCTTCATGCTAAAGGTGAAAATGTATCTGGGGCAGTGAGAAGAGTGGCAGAACGGGCACAGGCTATGTTCCCAACAACCAGTATAGTTGTGTCCACCCTCCTACCAAGAAAAGACTTCCCAGGACAGTTGATGAACAATATAAATCAACAGATCACTGTGGACTGTGCCTCACTGCTCAACGTCAGAACGGTTCACCACCCCACTCTGACATGTCAACACTTATACCATAATGTACATCTGGATCAGGACAGTATCAGAACTTTTGCCAAGGACCTAAAGGATGCAACACTTGGCAGGGACCCACACACCCATCACGCCAGCAGCAGAGGCCCCCCGCTCCACTTTCTGAAACAACAGTACCCCCACCATCCCCAGGAGAAAAGAGCCAGACACGGCTTATTACAGCACAGCTCTACAAGACCAGGCCCAACACAGCACAGATTTACCAGACCAGACCCGCCTCAGGACAGCACGACCAGACCCGGGCCATCACAACACAGCTCTACTAGACCCGGGCCATCACAACACAGCTCTACTAGACCCGGGCCATCACAACACAACACTACTAGACCCGGGCCATCACAACACAACACTACTAGACCCGGGCCATCACAACACAGCACTACTAGACCCGGGCCATCACAACACAGCTCTACTAGACCCGGGCCATCACAACACAGCTCTACTAGACCCGGGCCATCACAACACAACACTACTAGACCCGGGCCATCACAACACAGCTCTACTAGACCCGGTCCATCACAACACAACACTACTAGACCCGGGCCATCACAACACAACACTACTAGACCCGGGCCATCACAACACAACACTACTAGACCCGGGCCATCACAACACAGCACTACTAGACCCGGGCCATCACAACACAGCTCTACTAGACCCGGGCCATCACAACACAGCTCTACTAGACCCGGGCCATCACAACACAGCACTACTAGACCCGGGCCATCACAACACAACACTACTAGACCCGGGCCATCACAACACAGCACTACTAGACCCGGGCCATCACAACAGAGCTCTACTAGACCCGGGCCATCACAACACAGCACTACTAGACCCGGGCCATCACAACAGAGCTCTACTAGACCCGGGCCATCACAACACAACACTACTAGACCCGGGCCATCACAACACAGCTCTACTAGACCCGGGCCATCACAACAGAGCTCTACTAGACCTGACCCATCACAACACAACACTACTAGACCCGGGCCATCACAACACAGCTCTACTAGAACCGGCCCATCACAACACAGCACTGACCATTACGCTAGGGTCGGGCAGAACACTATCCTTCAGGGAAGTGCACCACATGATGCAGTCCACGCCATCAACTTACATATGCTGAGGTAACCTCTGGCAAAAGACACCTAGAACTATCAGAGAGGTGCGCCAACTACTGCATCTAATATGCAGACTACTGTGCTAGACACACCTATTAATTCACACACACACACACACACACACACACACACACACACACACACACACACACACACACACACACACACACACACACACACACACACACACACACACACGCACACACACACGCACACACACACACAGACACAGACACACAGACAAACAGGGGTTTCAGATTGCATTTTACTGTACTTATTATTTGTGCAATCTTATTCCATTCTTATTCATTTGTTTACAACTATTCTTAATTTCATTGGCACTAGTATTATAATCATAATTATATGTAATGGTGTGTGTGTATTTATACACTACCGTTCAAAACTTTGGGGTCACTTAGAAATGTCTTTGTTTTTGAAAGAAAAGCACATTTTTTGTCCATTAAAATAACATAAAATTTATCGAAAATACAGTGTAGACATTGTTAATGTTGTAAATGACTATTGTAGCTGGAAACGGCTGATTTTTTATGGAATATATACATAGACGTACAGAGGCCCATTATCAGCAACCATCAGTCCTGTGTTCCAATGGCACGTTGTGTTAGCTAATCCAAGTTTATCATTTTAAAAGGCTAATTGATCATTAGAAAACCATTTTGCAATTATGTTAGCACAGCTGAAAACTGTTGGCCTGATTAAAGAAGCAAAAAAACTGTCCTTCTTTGGACTAGTTGAGTATCTGGAGCATCAGCATTTGTGGGTTTGATTACAGGCACAAAATGGCCAGAAACAAATAACTTTCTTCTGAAACTCATCAGTCTATTCTTTTTCTGAGAAATGAAGGCTATTTCATGTGAGAAATTGCCAAGAAACTGAATATCTTGTACAACGCTGTGTACTACTCCCTTCACAGAACAGAGCAAACTGCCTCTAACCAGAATAGAAAGAGGAGTGGGAGTCCCCGGTGCACAACTGAGCAAGAGGACAAGTACTTTAGAGTGTCTAGTTTGAGAAACAGACGCCTCACAAGTCCTCAACTGGCAGCTTCATTAAATAGTACCTGCAAAACACCAGTAAATGAGATCATTAACTATCAGCTCTTGGAATATCCAGGGCCTATATACTCTTCACATTTTGGTTATAAAACAACAAATCCAGAATTTCTTATAAACATCAAGGGACAGGACATCGTAATCCTACTGGAAACATGGTGTTGTGGAGACATTGATACTCAGTGTCCCTTAGACTATAGAGAAAGTTTACTACCAGCAATCAAAGACCAAAAATGTTAAACGGGACTGGGAAGGAAAAGGTACTAACCACATTTGGCTAAAACTTAAAAAAGGTACAATCTATTGTGACAATGATGTATACATATGTGCAGCTTATGCTCCTCCTTCAGATTCATCATATTATGATGATCAGTTTTTTGACAATCTCCATACAGGAATCATTTAATTTCAGGCAGAGGGTAAAGTGCTTCTTTGTGGAGATTTCAATGCAAGAACAGGTTCTGAACCTGTCTACACTGATGCGGGAGGTAACCACCACATATTTGGACACCCCTCCTTGTACAGTAGCCCTATTATAAATAATAGAAACAGTCCCGACCAAATACTGAACAAAAACAGGAAGGAGTTAGTGCATCTCTGTCGAGCCTTAGGCCTGTACACGCTTAATGGTAGAATCAGAGGGGACTCTTTAGGTCAGTTTACTTACTGCTCAGCTCTTGAGACAAGTGTAGTCGATTATGCTATTACTGATATCGACCCCTCCTCCATTAGTGCATTCACTGTCGGACCACAGACACCATTGTCCGATCACAGTCAGATCAACGTGTTTCTGAAGAAATTAACCGGCAATATTAATTAAAAAAAACAGCCCAATAAACTCTACAACATAAACCAATCGTACAGATGGGCTCCAAACAGTGCAGAGATTCATTGAAACATGAAATTATGAACTCTACAGTTCTTCAATAACTCACAATACCAAAACATTAAAGAAGGTGTCAATTCGGCTACTCAAAACATCAATTGAATATTCCAAAAAGCAGCATCAAAATCTAATTTGAGAAAGCCAAAGAAATGCAACATCAGAAACAAAAATGAAATGTTTCTGAAAATGGTTTGATAACGAATGTAAAAACACCTAAGACAAATGTCAAATGAAAAAAATAAGCAGCAAAACAACCCAGAGCTACGATATGAATACTTTGAAACTCTGAAACAGTGTAAACATACACTGAAATGCAAAACAAATGAATTATACCAATAAGACACTTGATGAAATTGAAAATGCAATTGACCAAAATCAGTTCTGGGACATGTGGAACAATTTAAGCACGACAAAGACTCTAGAATTAACCATACAAGATTAAGGAATTTGGAAAACTGATTTTGATAATCTATATAAAAACATCCCATAATAAGACTTACAACATAACCAATTAGAAATTCAAGAAAAGTTGAACATCCTTGAATCAGTCATTAAAAACAACCAAAATCCATTAGATTAGCAAATAACCCAACAAGAATTAAATGAAAAGCTCAAATCTATAAACCAAAGAAGGCTTGTGGTCTAGATAACATCAGAAATGAAATGCTGAAAAACAGTACACCTGAGTTGCAAAATGCTGTGCTTAAATTGTTCAGCACGGTACTGACTACTGGCTGATTTCCTGATGTCTGGAACCAGAGGCTCATCTCCCGTATCCACAAAAGTGGAGACAAATCAGACCCCAATAATTACAGAGGAATTTGTGTAAACAGCAACTTGAGAAAGGTTTTCTGTAGCATTTTGAATTCCAGAATTCAAACATTTCTTCAAGAAGAAAATGTATTAAGTCAATGTCAAATGGGCTTTCTCCCCAAACATCGCACTACTGACCATATACACCTTACACACAATTATTAATAAACACATCCACCAAAAAAAAGAGGGCAAAATCTTTGCTTGCATTATTGACTTTAAAAAAGCATTAGATTCTATTTGGCAAGAAGGGCTATTCTTCAAAATTCTCCAAACTGGGCTTGGTGGTATGGTGCATGACTTAATAAAATGTATGTACACAGAAAACAAGTGTGCAATTGTCATCTTCGTGTGTGTAGGTGGCAAGGAAGTCAGGCGCAGGAGAAACCAACTTGGTATAACTGGAGTTGTTTAATAAATAATAAACAAACACAAACTCCAAAACCAACGTCCATAAAAATAACATGGGTAAAAATACCTGTAGCACACCAATACAAAAATACACAAAATCAATAACAAACAAAACAATCTCGGACAAGGACATGAGGGAAAACAGAGGGTTAAATACACAACATGCAATGACTGGGATTGGAAACAGGTGTGTAGGAAAACAAGACAAAACCAATGGAAAATGAAAAATGGATCAGTGATGCTAGAAGACCGGTGACGTCGATCGCCGAGCACCACCATATCTGAAATGTATGTATTCACTACTGTAAGTCGCTCTGGATAAGAGCGTCTGCTAAATGACTAAAATGTCAAATGTAAATGTTAGCGATGACCTTGGCAAATATCTTGTAGTGTGCACAGAGCAATGCCACAGGCCTCCAGTTCTTAAGTTCACACAAGTCCCCTTTCTTGGGAAGGAGGGTCAGAACTGTCCGACGACAGCTCATCGGCAAATCTCCTACCCGTCTCACTCACTTAACACGCAAAAGAAGTCCAGTCCAATTATTCCCCTGAATTTTTTATTAAACTCCACTGGGAGTCCATCGACCCCCAGTGCACGGCCGGGGGACTTCAGGGTTATGGCCTCTGCCAGTTCAAGGGACAAAAGGGAAATGTCAATTTCATCCCTCTGTGCCAGAGAGAGCTTAGGAAGTCCTGCAAACAAAACCTGAGCACACATAGGATCACGCAGTTCTGCCCTATACATCTCCACAGTCTACTCCCGCATCTCCCCATCACAGAGGTCACCTGCCCATCCGACAGCCGTAGACAATGCATACCCTTGGTTTCACCGCTCTTTCCAAACCAAAGAAGGAGGAGTTGGGAGCATCTATCTCCTTGAGCAAGGTGAATCTAGCTCTTACAAGTGCTCCCTTTGCTTTAACCTGGAAAAAACTGCCCAGGTCCCTACATAATTCAGCTAAGTTAGCCTGGAGGCCTACATTGCATTGCCCCACCAGCTCTACCTCCACCTCACTGATACTATTCTTGAGTTTCCCCAATACTCTCCTAGCCTCTGAGGATGAGAGAGCAGTATACTGTTGACAGAAAAGCCAAATTTGGACTTTTCCCACATCCCACCATTGACTCAGAGACTCATACTCCTCTCTTCACTGCCTTCACCTTTACCATGTCTGTAAACCTGAGATAAAGGTTGCATCTTGTAAGAGCTTTACATTAAACTTCCAATAGGATAACTGCCGAGACCCTGGTGAAATAGACAGCCGAGCCATGGTTATGTGGTGAACCGAAAAACCCACCGGGAGAATGGTAGCATCCAACAGCCTGTTGCTCTGATTCCTGGACATGTAAAACCAATCGAGTCGGGCTGCACTCACCCTAGCCCCAAAGACCTTCACCCATGAACACTTGTTGTGTTGTGATATCTAGTTCTCCAAACATCCACTAGGTCAAACTGCTTTATGATGTCCTTTAACACCCTCACTGAGCCTGAATGAGGCTCCTCCCCATTTCTGTCTCTCGTAAAATCCATTGTACAGTTCCAGTCCCTGCCGACCACCAGCATCTCCTCAGGTGCTACCTGTGAGGGTTCCTGTTGTCACGTACTGACCAGTAAAGGGGGTTATTTGTTATTGTAGTTTGGTCAGGGCGTGGCAGGGGGTGTTTGTTTTATGTGTTTTGGGGTTTTTGGTTTATGTTCTATGTTTGTATATTTCTATGTTTGTTCCAGTGTGTCTATTTCTATGTTTAGTTTCTTGGGTTTACCTTCAATTGGAGGCAGCTGTTCCTCGTTGCCTCTAATTGAAGGTCCTATTTAGTAGGGGTGTTTTTTTCCTGTGTATGGTGGGTGGTTGTTTCCTGTTTTGTGTATGTTGCACCTGACGGGACTGTTTACGGTTGTTTTGTTGTTTGTTTGATTTTGAGTTTAATAAAAGTAAATATGAGCACGTCACACGCCGCGTCTTGGTCCCCATTAGACGACCCACGTAACAGAACCACCCACCATGGCTGGATCAAGTGGCGTGCCCGGGCAGAGATCGACACCTGGTTGGTATTGGAGTGGATGGAGAGAAGAAACTGGACTTGGGGGCAAGCTATTGAACTTTATCGGAGCCTACCTGGGAAGAACGAGAGGCAGCCCCAAAAAAAGAATTTGGGGGGGGGGCATATGGGTAGTTTGTCTGGGCCAGGGGTAAGCCCTGAGCAAACTCCCCGTGCTTATTGTGTCGAGCATGTGCCGGCTTCTCGCACTCTCTCTCCGGTAAGCCTGCCCAGTCCAGTACGTCCTGTTGCTGCTCCTCGCACTAGCCATGTGGTGCGTGTTACGGTTCTGGCGCCTCCAAAGCCAGCCCCACACACCAGGCCTTTAGTGCGCCTGCCCAGTCCAGTACGTCCTGTCCCTGCTCCTCGCACTAGCCATGTGGTGCGTGTCACTAGTCTGGTGCCTCCAAAGCCAGTCCCATGCATCAGGCCTTCAGTGCGCAGTCCCCGTCTAGAGCTTCCGGCGACAGTGCCCCGTCTAGAGCTTCCGGCGACAGTGCCCCGTCTAGAGCTTCCGGTGACAGTTCCCCGTCTAGTGCTTTCGGCAACGGCCCACAGTCCGGAACCGACAGAGACGGCCCACAGTCCGGAACCGACAGAGACGGCCCGCCAGTACGGCGCAGCCAGAGTCGCCCGCCAGTCCGGCGCAGCCAGAGTCGCCCGCCAGTCCGGCGCAGCCAGAGTCGCCCGCCAGTCCGGCGCAGCCATAGTCGCCCCTAAGCCCGGAGCCTTCAGCGGTGGGCTACAGCCCTGAGCCTTCAGCAGGGGTGGACAGGTTAGAGTGGGGATTAAGCCCGGAGCCAGAGAGCCACCTCCGTGGGGGGAGGTTTGGGAAGGAGGGGTAGCACAGGAACCGTCGGCGACGGTGTCCACCCTCCCTTCCCTCACTTTATTTGGGGTTAATTTTGTGTTTTTTGTTTGAGGTGCATACGGGGTCTGCACCTTTGGGGGGGTACTGTCACGTCCTGACCAGTAAAGGGGGTTATTTGTTATTGTAGTTTGGTCAGGGCGTGGCAGGGGGTGTTTGTTTTATGTGTTTCGGGGTTTTTGGTTTATGTTCTATGTTAGTATATTTCTATGTTTGTTCTAGTGTGTCTATTTCTATGTTTAGTTTCTTGGGTTGACCTTCAATTGGAGGCAGCTGTTCCTCGTTGCCTCTAATTGAAGGTCCTATTTAGTAGGGGTGTTTTTTCCTGTGTTTGGTGGGTGGTTGTTTCCTGTTTTGTGTATGTTGCACCTGACGGGACTGTTTACGGTCGTTTTGTTGTTTGTTTGATTTTGAGTTTAATAAAAGTAAATATGAGCACGTCACACGCCGCGTCTTGGTCCCCATTAGACGACCCACGTTACACCTATCTAATACACCCAAACCAGAGGCCCCCTATTCCTCCCTGTGTTAGTCTCATACACATTTATAAGGACAAAATCCGTGTTGTTAATTTCTGTCTTTACTACATGCAGTCTACCCCAACACATCTCCTTTGAGGAGCACATTTTTAGGGAGGTAAGGCAATAAATTAGGGAGGTAAGGCAATAACTAGGCCATAGTGGCAAAATAATTAAAATTTAGCATTAACACTGGAGGGATAGATGTGCAGATGATGATGTGCAAGTAGGGATACTGGGGTGCAAAAGAGCAAAAATAAATAACAATATGGGGATGAGGTAGTTGGCTGGGCTATTTACAGATGGGCTGTGTACAGGTGCAGTGATCGGTAAGCTGCTCTGACAGCTGATGCTTAAAGTTAGTGAGGGAGATATAAGTCTCCAGCTTCAGTGATTTTTGCATTTCATTCCAGTCCCTGGCAGCAGAGAACTGGAAGTAAAGGTAGCCAAAGGAGGTGTTGGCTTTTGGGATGACCAGTGAAATATACCTGCTGGAGCGTGTGCTACGGGTGGACGTTGCTATGGTGACCAGTGAGCTGAGATAAGGCGGGGCTTTACCTAGCAAAGGCTTATAGATGACCTGGAGCCAGTGGGTTTGGCGACGAATATGAAGCGAGGGCCAGCCAACGAGAGCATACAGGTCGCAGTGGTGGTATATGGGGCTTTGGTGTCAAAACGGATGGCACTGTGATAGACTACATCCAATTTACTGAGTAGAGTGTTGGAGGCTATTTTGTAAATGACATCGCCAAAGTCAAGGATCAGTAGGATAGTCAGTTTTACGAGGGTATGTTTAACAGCATGAGTGAAGGAGGCTTTGTTGCGAAATAGGAAGCCGATTCTAGATTTAATTTTGGATTGGAGATGCTTAACATGAGTCTGGAAGGAGAGTTTACAATCTAACCAGACACCTAGGTATTTGTAGTTGTCCACATATTCTAAGTCAGAACCGTCCAGAGTAGTGATGCTAGTCAGGCTGGCGGGTGCGGGCAGCAATCGGATGAAGAGCATGCATAGAGCGTGCATTTAGTTTTACTAGCATTTAAGGGCAGTTGGAGGCCACAGAAGGAGTGTTTTATGGCATTGAAGCTTGTTTGGAGGTTAGTTAACACAGTGTCCAAAGGGCCAGAAGTATACAGAATGGTGTCGTCTGCGTAGAGGTGGATCAGAGAATCACCAGCAGCAAGAGCGGCATCATTGATATATACAGAGAAAAGAGTCGGCCCGAGAATTGACCCCTGTGGCACCCCCATAGAGACTACCAGAGGTCCGGACAACAGGCCCTCCGATTTGACACACTGAACTCTATCTGAGAAATAGTTGGTGAACCAGGCAAGGCAGTCATTTGAGAAACCAAGGCTATTGAGTCTGCTGATAAGAATGCGGTGATTGACAGAGTTGAAAGCTTTGGCCAGGTTGATGAAGAGGGCTGCACAGTACTGTCTCTTATTGATGGCGGTTATGATATCGTTCAGGACCTTGTGACTGAGGTGCACCCATGACCAGCTCGGGAAACCAGACTGCATAGCGGAGAAGGTACGGTGGGATTCGAAATGGTCGGTGATCTGTTTGCTAACCTGGCTTTCGAAGACTTTGAAAGGCAGGGCAGGATAGATATGAGTCTGTAACAGTTTGGGTCTAGAGTGTCTCCCCTTTGAAGAGGGGGATGACCGCGGCAGCTTTCCAATCGTTGGGGATCTCAGACGATACGAAAGAGAGGTTGAACAGGTTAGTAATGGGGGTTGCAAGAATTGCGGAGGATAATTTTGAAAGAGAGGGTCCAGATTGCCTAGCCCAGCTGATTTGTAGTGGTCCAGATTTTGCAGCTCTTTTAGAACATCAGCTATCTGGATTTGGGTGGAGGAGAAGCGGGGGGGGGGGGGGGGGGGGGCCTTGGGAAAGTTGCTGCGGGGGGTAGAGAGCTGTTGGCCGGGGTTGGGGTAGCCAGGTAGAAAGCATGACCAGCCGTAGAAAAATGCTTATTGAAATTCTCGATTATCGTAGGTTTATCGGTGGTGACAGTGTTTCCTAGCCTCAGTGCAGTGGGCAGGTGGGAGGAGGTGCTTTTATTCTCCATGGACTTTACAGTGTCCCAAAACATTTTGGAATTTGTGCTACAGGATGCAAATTTCTGTTTTAAAAAGCTAGCCTTTGCTTTCCTAACTGACTGTGTGTATTGGTTCTTAACTTCCTTGAAAAGTTATTCGATACTAATGCAGTACGCCACAGGATGTTTTTGTGCTGATCAAGGGCAGTCAAGTCTGGAGTGAACCAAGGGCTATATCTGTTCTTAGTTTAACATTTTTTGAAAGGGGCATGCTTATTTAAGATAGTGAGGAAAGCCCTTTTAAAGAATAACCAGGCATCCTCTACTGACGGGATGAGGTCAATATCCTTCCAGGATACCCGGGTCAGGTCGATTAGAAAGGCCTGCTCGCTGAAGTGTTTTAGGGAGCGTTTGACAGTGATGAGGGGTGGTCGTTTGACCGCAGACCCATTACGGATGCAGGCAATTAGGCGTGATCGCTGAGATCCTGGTTGAAGACAGCAGAGGTGTATGTAGAGGGCAAAGTTGTCAGGATGATATCTATGAGGGTGCCCGTGTTTACGGATGTAGGGTTGTACTTGGTAGGTTCCTTGATAATTTGTGTGAGATTAAGGGCATCTAGTTTAGATTGTGGGACGGCCGGGGTGTTAAGCATATTCCAGTTTAGGTCACCTAACAGTACAAACTCTGAAGATAAATGTGGGGCAATCCATTCAGCTGGCGGCTGGGGGGGGGTCTATAACAAGTGACAAAAGTGAGAGACTTATTTCTGGAAGGGTGGATTTTTTTAAAGTTGAAGCTCGAACTGTTTGGGTACAGACCTGGATAGTATGACAGAACTCTGCAGGTTATCTCTGCAGTAGATTGCAGCTCCGCCCCCCTTTGGCAGTTCTATCTTGACAGAAAATTTTATAGTTGGGGAATTTTTGGTGGCCTTCCTAAGCCACGATTCAGACATGGCTAGGACATCAGCGTTGGCGGAGTGTGCTAAAGCAGTGAATAAAACAAACTTAGGGAGGAGGCTTTTGATGTTAACATGTATGAAAGAGTCTACCCGAAGAGTCTCCGTAAGAAGTGGGAGAAAAGCCGCAAAGAAAGAGACCAATAGCAAAGATCAAAA